>NW_006408978.1:1071676-1114261 GCF_000296735.1 Chrysochloris asiatica
CCCATGCTCTGTTTGAACAACTGCTTCTTGTCCAGTTACAGATTCCTCATGAGCACAATTAAGTGTTCTGGAATACATGGATTAAATAAACCTTTAGATATACGTAATTTAGTCATGTCAGCTCCTATGAAAAGAAACCATAAAAATGATATTATTAATACAAGCAATTCATTGGGACATCAATGAAAAATCAAAAAGGGATAAAGCAGAATGAGGCAGGAAATGGAGACCCAGTGCCTGTGGGAAGAGGGTGAGAGGGAAGGCTAGAAGATGAGACTAGAGTGTGATTCCGAGTTTGGGTCAGACCTCTACCCATAATCAGATATGAGAGTAGTTTCATAGCCTGCAAGAATAGCCTAGTTCGTATTCTTTCTGTGAGCTATTTCTGCTGTCCTCTGTCTGGGAACTGCCAAGGAGAAATAGAGTTTAGAGCAAATATAGAGGTGACTGTTGAGAGGGAGTGTTTGGGACAGGTAACCAAATGTACTTCCTGAAGCAGGAGCTAACTGCAGTATGTTTTTAGGGTTACTTCAGTAACCCTTGACTGGTATAATTACTCCATGAAATCATCAGGGACTACAGGAAAATTTCAACCATCTAATTAACTGTTTGTCCCTAAGTTAAGGTCTTTATACAAGTCCAAGATGGTAGCTGTCGATCCAGCCATTGTGTCTACATCCACTTACGGGGATTTTCCCAGACCTTCCATCAGTATGTTCACTCTTATTTCATTGGACAGAACTTATATGGCTACTTTATGTGCAAGGGATACTGAGAAATGGTGGTTTTATTGTTAGTTTTATTAAATTAATGATGTTGTTAACTGCATCAAGTCTGGATACAAATTAGGCACTTTGGCCGCAGCTCTTCAAATCTGGTTCCTCTAAGTCTAGGGACTTCAAAGTAAAAAGGCAAATGTTCTGCCATCCACACACCCCACCTACAATGGTGATACAGTGAGAGGAGAACAGCAGTAAACACTCCTTTTCAAAACAGAAGGAAGAGAGGCACGTAAACCTGGATAGAGCAGGCCAGTCTCACAGACAAACCTAGTCACTGGGAATCATTGCTGATTCACTAAGGCCAAATGGCCTCTCATCCTTAAGGAAGCGAATTGGGCTTCCTCATATCATGGTACCAGTGTTCCAAGAGGACAAGAGTTCTCTTCAGATCTGGGATCAGGAGTCACATATTACCATTGCTGCCATATTCTATTAGGTACATGAAAGTATTTGGACAAGTCCCATTTTTGGAGAAAAAAACCTCAAGGTTAAAAGACTCCACCTCTGTATGTGAGAGTTGCAGTCATGCGCATTAGAGGGCATATTCAGTTGCTGTTGTTGTTAAGTGCTGTGGAGTTGACTCCAACTCATAGTGACCCTGGATAGAGCTTCCAAAGCTTTTAAAATATTCTCAAGAGCAGAAAGCCTCATTTTACTCCCAAGAAGCTGCTGGTGAACTCAAACCATGGATCTTGTGGTTTGCAGTCCAGTGATTATTGTAAAGAGTTATAGTTGAAGTCATCTTTACAAGTCGTCTGTCGAAGGAAGCAATCAACCGCTCATGCCATAGCTTAGTGCCTCTGACATTCACTCAAAATTAATCAATATGTATTTCCATGTTTTGTATAATTAACCCAATTGTATTCATCACTAGGAGTCCTGGTGCAGGACTGCTAATTTCAACGTGGGCCTTTCAAGCCCAAAAATTGCTCCTTGGAAATCCTATACAGGGTCACTATGAGTCGGGACCAACTCGGTGGCAGTTAACAACAACAACTTCATAACTAATAGTAGACATAATCACACAGAGTAACAACAGATAAAGAATCAATAGCAGAAAGGGAAGGCTGACAGTAAAGGTTTTCCCTCACTTTGCTAATTTTTCTAAGTGGAGTCTTATCAACAGTATATTCAACAGCAGTGCCAGACAATGCTTTAGAAACAAAGGGGTGAAAACAGAAGATAAAAGGGGTTTCCTGAAAGTAATAAACCCAACAGAAATATCTTCTTCTAGGTCAGAGGCCGGAGTCCCAGTGTGGTGCTGTGGATTATTGCGCCAGACTACGAAGCCGTATGAACTGAAAGGTCTGTGGTTCAAGCTCACCAATTAATTGCTCCTCAGAAACCCTATACAGGGTCACTACGGGTCGGAACCGACTCGACGGCATTTCACAGCAACAACAAGGTCGGAGGCCAAGAGAAATAAAGGGGAAAAAAAGCTTTTAGGACTCCAAATCACAAAGGTTTCTTAAACAGAATGACTTGAATCCCCCTTCTTTTGACTTACAGAGTGTTTCTTGGTTTATTAATGATTAAAGCTAAGGTAAAAAAAATCTACAACGCGCACTTCTTATAATAGTACCAACATTAAACACAGTCTCTCTTTGTTTTGTTTTGTTTTTTTAAATCATTCACATAATGGTTAAGTTGTTAAGTGCCATGAAGTTGGTGCCAACTCATAACGACCCTGACTATGAGGAGTGGGTGGTGAGCGGGAACTGCAGGCCTTGCCACCCAGCGCATTAACCCGCAGCGCCACACGGAGTAGAAAACCCAATGAGACTGAATAAAATGAAAAGAAGAGAACCCTAGTGTTTCAACGAAAGTCAGTTATTAATTATGAAGATTCACATTGTGTAGTATCCAAACAAACTAAACAACAAAGAGAATAATTATCTTCTTTTTATTCCACAGGTTCTTTAACTTTTATTCGCTCTGTCTTTTCTTTAAACTATTCATTGAGTGAAAGGGAAAACAAACAATTCTTCCTCCTTTAATTGTTCAGTCTGTTTTTATGAATTAAAATATCAACATATTTGAAACAACTAGAATATTCTGATAATTGCCAGATAACTTGATATCTTGAAATAATCCACTGGCCTTCAGACTTGAATGAAACAAGGTTTTAAAGAGAATCCTCAAGGACACGGAATAGCTGATGGACAATATTCTCTCAGGGGTCAGGGAAGCCTAGAACTGATTGAAGAGGAGCAAATCCAAATGATATCTCAGGTTCAAGGAGCACCTGTCACTGCCTTTACATAGAATACTTCCTTGTAGAGGATGGTGATAAACACATTAGGTGTCAGTTCTGTACTCTGGTCTGTGCAAAAGAACTGGGCATTCAGAAACCCTAGAAAACACATTACAATCACAGACCATGGAGGCGGGTCAAGATTACCAATTTCTCAGACCACGTGCTCCACTTTAGGCGAGCAAAAATGTTGGTGTACATAGAAAGCAGAAACCCCTCAAATTTCCAGTATTTCCTGTCATGCACTGCAGTCACCATACCAAGTCAACGCAAAGAAGCTGAGTCAATTCCCACTCATGGCAACACCTTGTGTTGCAGAGTGGAATTGTGTTCCATAACATTGTTAATGACTGTGAACCTCTGGAAGTAAATTACTAGACCTACCTGCCAACATGTCTTTCTAAGATTGCAAACTTCTAATTGATCACCAACCATTGGTGACCCCTAGGGACCTCACTGCAGTGGTCAGCTACCCTGAGACCTCTTCTAACTGTACCTTTGGCTGGTTCTCTCCCCAACCTTCCCATATCTAAGTGGGAAGATCTGAAGCAAATAGTCCTCTGGGTCAATCCCATCCATCTCTCCTCCCCCAGTTAGAATTTATGCATCTGATGAGAAAGCAATGCCTTCCAAACATAGAAGACTTGGACAGACCTAGATTTACTCCCTACCAGGAACAGGTAGGTAACTATTCCCTGCATCTGCAGACTGCTCCCACAGACAGCCACATGGTAGACAATTGGCAAAGGGATGGGCATTTCTGCTCCTTACTCACAAGTTGCAGATTGGAAACTAAATGTTTGCTTTCTGTTCTTTTTTTTTTCTCGATTGTTCATTCTTTGCATTCATTCAATATTGACTAAATACCAATGATGCATTCTAGGAAGGAGACCTGTTGGCACAGTGGTTAAGAACTCAGCTTCTTACTAAAAGGTTGACAATTCAAGTCTACCCAGTGACTCCTAGGGAGAAAAGATGTGGTCATAAAAGATATAGTGATCTGCTTCCATAAAGACTGTAGCCACAAAAACACTGTAGGGCAGCTCAGTCACATGGGGTTAGTAGAGGGTCAGTAACAGCAACATGCATGCTAGAAAGGAGAGATTTTGATTCAGGGGGTTTGGGAGTCAGGAGTCATGAATTTCATATAGCAGAGTGGTTACTAACATGTGCTTGAGATGTAGAGTGCCCAAGTTCGAATCCAGTTTGAGTCTCTTAGGAGCTATGCAATCTTGGCAAGTTACTTAATCTCTCTGGGCCACAATTTAAGATGAGATCTGGAAAGCAAACGAAGTATTATCTGATGGACTAGATGATTAGAGGGATTGAAAAAAATCTGTGAAACAATTTACAGGGCCAGGTACCAAGTGATGGTTAGCTGTTCTTAGGGACCGTTAGAATAACACCCCCCCTCAAATTTAGAAATAACTTCCAAGGCTGAGGAGGACCAAAGGGTTAAGCTGACTAGAGTCCTGCAGAGCTCTTGACACTGACTACCAAAATAATCACTACTTTGACTGACTTTACCTAGATGTGAAGAAATGACATTTTCTGTTCTGACATGGAAATGGAGATGTAAGTAGAGGTTAAGGTGACGGATAGGAATAGATTTCAAAATTTTAGTGGTGTCTGCTTAAATCTGAAAAGGAAAATATTATATACCATTACCCTCATAATTGGAGTCCTGGTGTGGTGCTGTGGGTTAATGTTCTGGACTGCAAAGTCGGTTTGTACCTCAAGGTCGGCAATTCAAGCTCACCAACTGCTCCGCGGAAATGCTATACATGGTCACTATGGGTTGGAACCGACTCGATGGTACTTAACAACAGCAATGGCAACCTTCATAATCACAAATTAACAACTTTTATTGAGAGATGGGGTGAGTGGATTCCTACAGAGGATAGAAGACCAAATTTGTTGATGTAGTTAAGTGCCATCAAGTCGATTCCAACCCATAGTGACCCTGTATAGGGTTTCCAAGGAGCAGCTGGTGAGCTTGAACCGCTGACCTTGCAGTTCAAACGGCTTTGCAGTCTAACGCATTAACCCACAGCACTAGGGAAGCTATATTGCTTGCTTGAGCAGTCTCTGGATGGTACAAATAGTTAACATGCTAGGCTGCTAAGCTAAAGGTCAGATTCTGAGTCTACCCAGAAGCACTTCAAAAGGAAAAAAAAAAAAACAGAACAGTGAAAGTAGCCAAGTTCTCAATAAAAGAAAGTACTAGAGTGACAATGTATGACAAGCACTGGACCACAAGGTTGGCCCACCAGCTGCTCCTTGAAAACCCTATGCAGAGTCACTATGGGTTGGAACAGACTTAACAACATTAGTCGAGAAAGAGAAGAAAGAACCTTACCCCTACTCCCCGAATGAAAGTTTAAAGTTTATTTTCATTGCACCTTTTTTTTGGCATTCCCTCTTATTGTTTCTCTGCAGTATACACACACACACACACACACACACACACACACACATATATATATATATAAAATGACGCATCTGTAAAACATTTGCTTAGAGATATTCAAACACATTGAATCAAGTGATTGCCAAATAGCTTAATTTTCCCTCTCATATTCCATCAGAAAACCATGTGATAATTCTGAGATGATGAAGAGAAACGGAAGTTGCAAGTACAAAAAATTTAAGCGGTCTCTTAATCATAAAGCCATTTCTTACTTTATTCTTGAAATAAGCTGATAAAGAGATGAAATAGATTTAATCAGAAAGGGCTAGACTGTGGAAAACAGAGAAGGAAGTGGAAGTGGACATTCAAACACATTCAGTTCACATTTCATTCTCTTGTCTAAAGTGGTGGAGGGGCTCCTTCAAAAAAGAGAAAGGAACATTCAAAGATGGTCAATGTTGTTGTTGTTAAGTGCCATCGAGTCGGGTCAAAGATGGTCAATAGTCATGCAATTTATGATCAAACTTGCATTTCCCATAAAGCACTAGAATCCATGGACTTATAGAGGAGGAGATCAGAGATCTCCTTTTCTCAGTAACAATAAAAATCATGTCTTCAGTCCATGAACAAGAGGTCCTCATTGTCTTGAGGTAAATGCTCGTGAAATCAACTGTCTTACGTCTACTATTTACTTAAAATGCAAAACATACAATTAATTATCCTATGGTTGCCTTGTATTTTTATTAGAAAATTATCTCTCATAGCTATATATCCATCTGCAGGAACGTTCCTGCTTAACCAAGTGCTCCCAGCCCTAATTTGTTCATTAAGTTTTATATCACTCAACATTATAATTTTTATGAGGTATCTAACCCTACTGGTTGGAAAGGATTTACTCTGCATTGCTTTGTAAATGTTCTCAGGTGTGTCATGCATGTTCCAACGAACCAGCTTATACTTGAAGTATTTTGGAACCACGGCTTCAAGACAGTTCTTCCTTAGTTGTGGCCTCAAAATTGGAGCAAACAGGAATGATACCCAAAATGGGACAAATTACAGGTTGAAGCCCTGCTAGCAACTTACTCTCCCTGTTAGAAAGCAAGGTCATGTTGTATCATAAGCACATCTCTTTCCCAGTAGGTTTTGAGCAGAGTTGAAACAAGATGTGCTTCACTCAAAGATGGCAACTGCTTTGAATGTGTGTTACTGTCCACAGTCCAGCCAATAATTCAGTCTCATGGATCAGACCTCTGAAAGCGCTCACTCTGCCTCTTCTGAATCTCCAACTCAAGACGCCAACCCATATTCTTTCCCATTCTGGTTATCATTTCAGGTCACCCAAGTTTTAAAAATTCAGGTTTGTTCTGCTTTTGCTTCATTGGCCAGAATTGAACCAGTTTGAACCTTTCTGAAACCTTGGTGAAAACTAAAGTACATTGTCAAGTATTCAAATTGTCTTTCTTTTTTCTGCAGACACAATGTTACATGGAACATCAATGTAACTAGTGTATCAACAGGTAAAATAGAACTGTTTTCTGAACCAGAAGGCAAGAACCTGGAATCCTGCCCAGGTAGCCTCTACAACTTCTTTCCCTTCAGCAAGCACTTCTTGCAGAACGTGAGGCAATTCTGCAGAAACTCAGAAGCCCTTGGCAAAGCACTGATCTATTTCAACCCACTCATTTTACTAATGAGGAAGCTGGGATCCAAGGAGGTAAATTGATTCATGCAACATCACAGAGATAGTAACCACCAAACGTAAGACTTTGACACAGAAAGCCTTGGCTTTTTTGAGTGTTTAGCTTCTTGAAGTAAAAATTGTATTTCGTTTATTTCACCCCCTTCTTCAAATATAACTGTGATGCTGATATAGGTTATTGTTGTTCATGTTGCTATTGTTTAACAGATCTTTGACTCATAGAGACTTCATGTGACAGAACGGAACTGTCCTCTATAGGGTTTTCCTGGCTCTCATTTTGACAGAATCCGATCACCAGGTCTTTCTACTGCACAGTGCCTTGGTGAGTTTGAATTAACAATCTTTTGGTTGGGTGTATTTAGTAAGTCACAACAGAGCTGAGTGAATCTTAGAATGTGGGGGATTTAGGATTTAAGCAAACAACAAAGTTACAGAGTTATGGATTGGGAAGGTTGAATCCAAAGTGTAGAGATGGACTGATTCTAATGTTGTCTCGATTTATGACGATTCATTAAACACCAGAAAAAAAAAAAAGTTCAGAGCATCATATTGCTAATGCTGAGCTATTTCTTTATGTTGTTGTTAAGTGCTGTCGAGTTGATTCTGACTTATAGCGACCCTGGATAGGATTTCCGAGGCTGTAAAGCTTTATGGGAGTAGAAAGCCTCATCTTTCTCCCACGGAACTGTTGGTGGTTTCGAACTGCTGACCTTGAGGTTAACAGCCTGATTTGTAACCACTACGCTACCAGAGCTCCTTATGTGACTCAAATGTACCATTTGAAGGATTGGGATTGACCACAGTAGCAGACACACCTATATCCAAAAATAAATGTTGTTAAGTGCCGATGAATTGGTTCCAACTCTTAGTGACTCTGTATAGGGTTTCCAAGGAGTGGCTGGTGAGTTTGAACCACTAACCTTGTGGTTCAAATCAACCTTGAGGTCGAATGTTTATCCTACAGTGCCACACCAAGAGAAAACATTTTTCAAATAAAGTATACATAACTTTTGGATTACTGACTATTTTTGGATTATTCTCACATTTTCTCCTCATTAGCACTAATGATTTAAGATTAATGTGAATTAACTGAAGGTAGAAATAATAAATTCTTAGCATCTTTTGTAACAAAAAGCACACTTGAATATTAACTCATCAAGAAGTAGAGATTATAGAAAGACACAATTGCATTTTTCTGAAAAGGAAATGTGGATGCTCAAGTTTTGCACATCTAAGTCCAAGTGCTTTTGACAAGGTCAAACATACTTGGAAAAAAATAAAATGTGTTCAATCTTAAAACACAGTAACATAAATTATGTTCCCCCAAACAATTGTTTGTTTGTTTTTTTCTAACCTTTTCAGGTGTCAAAATTGCAAATGTTTTGCAATCACCGTAGCACCATTTGGAAATGAATTTGGATTATCACTATTGGAGCCATGTGTTTTGGATTTTCTAGAAGAGTTCTGACTTCCAGGGCAGTCCTGATTGCCAATATCCTGTCCCATTATTAGGCCCTGTGCTCCACGAATTTTCACAATTTTTGTTAAGGAAAATATTCACTAAGAACCCAGTCAAATTGTTCTGATAATAGATCATGATCTCCCTTCTTCCAGAGTTTATTCCAAAGCTCCTCTCCTTCCCCAGGGACAGGGAGGGGACACCCTGAACATTCCAATCTGATGCCGGGGAAAATATGAGCCATCCATTTCCAACTATAACAACCTCAGGGACACTCAGATTCCCACAGGGTAAGATGAGCAGACATAGAGTTGTTTGCAAACCAAAGTTTGCACTTGTCCAAAGGTAAGTTGTCAGGATGGCTTTGGTCTTTCACTGACCCAAATCCCTGGGATAGTGCTAGAAGCCTTCTGGGCTCCCCCAGGGAAGACTTATTAGTGGCTCCCTCTCTCTGCTCTCCTACTTAAATTGCATTAAAAGGCTACAGAGCCCAAACCCTATGGTTTGATGAATGTAGTGCAGATGGAAAACATAAGAGAGGTCAGAGATGGTTGCCATTCAGCTAAGGTTGTCCTATTTTCATGCAAGTGAAAAAGATGACTCAGAAAATACAAAACTATTGTTCATGCAGAACCAATGTTAAACTAACAAAACTTCTTTAATAAATAACAGAACTTGTCAGTGGACAGAGTCTCATCTAGCAGTTCACATGACTTTAAATACTGTTCAGTCACCCGCATGTCATAAGCAATATCAGCAGATGAGGAAAATGGTGGCATCTGTTTTTCTTAATATAATATGTGTGTGTGTGCACATTGAATTTATTTAAAAATGAACCGGAGTATATATTTACTATATATAAATAGACATACAATATACAATTTTATTATTATTTATAGATTTTTATCTCTACCTGACAATAAGGTGGGGAATCAACAATGCCAGAGTACAAACGTTTACTGAATTTAGAATATTCTCAAGTTCTTTTAAATCTGACCTGGCCTTGACATGCATCACAGAGAGCCAATATCACTGGATGGGATCCTGGTGGGTAGGCAGTGACAGCCTCCAGGAATGAGACATCCTCTAAGGTGCTCTAATTGCTGTTGAATCCTCAAACACCCATTTAATCAAGCTTCCTCAAGTAGTGTCCTGATCTACAGCCTCGGGAACTCATAAACACGAGTTATCTTGGGCTGTGGCTATGCAGCTGGTTACACAGCTGGGAAACTGGACAAAGGAGCAGCCAATCAATTCATTTTGGTCGCTTCTGTGATTACCAGTAATTGCTCCAGCTGCACTAATGTGTGGTGATCAATATTCATTGTAAAGGTGGCAACAATGGATAGCACGGAGGCCCTTTTGTTTTTTTCACTTCACATACATTGACTTTCATTTCACACATGTTACCCAAGAATCTTGCATACACCTGGCAGCATCTAACTTTTAATTATCCTGTTATAAAATCCCATGATATCAGATGACTATTAAGAGCAAAATAAATCCCTCTAGTGATTGGGTACCTTAATTTGTGCAAAGAATAGCTAGATGAGATGGATGGATGGAGTGGATGGCAAACTTCCAGTGGTCCAACATCTGTGGTATTTAGATGCTCAAAATGGCTTCCCGGTAGTCAGCTGAGTCCTTAACCTCCCATGGAAATTCTAAGAGGATCACTAACAAAAATGAGCTATAAGGGGGAGCCTGAGGAATTCCAATCCCTGCAGAGCATTTGAGATGCCAGTTTGTCTTCATCCTTGCTCTTCATTCAGTGACACTCCTTTGGGACAAGTGCCCTAGTCTGTGTCCCTTTGTTAATATAAAACAAGTCTGAGGCAGCTCTCAAAAGTCTGTTTGAGATTCTTGTCTCTAAAATTGGAGGGACTGCTGTGGTCATTGCCAGCTAACCTGATCCCGCTGAGTCAATTCCAACTCATGATGACCCCATGGGATAGAGTAGAACTGCCCCTTATGGTTTCCAAGGCTGTACAGTTAACTAAAACTAATTGCCACATCTTTCTCCCAGCTGAGCAGTTGAGGGGTGGGTTAAGCGCTTAACCATTGCACCACCAGGGCTCTGTCACCTTAGCTAGAAGTATATGAAGCAAACCAAGGACTAGGAGAAAACCAACGCAGACTCTATCATGATGGTGTAATTCATAGTAATTTAAAGACTGAAATGTGACCAACATTGGAACTGATAACAAACACCAGAATTAATCTGAAGATTCAGTAACTCTGTTGGTTCCAATGAATCACAAAGTTAGATGGACTCGTAGATCACATGGATCGCCCCCTTTCTTTGAAGCTGAAGAAACAGAAGCCCTCCAGGGAGAATTTATGTTCCACCAAAATCTCTCCAGAGATGGGACTGGGACTCGAATCCAGCTCCTGACACCAGCCACTGGACCCTGCTGTCCAGCAGTGTTGCCTTAGGTTCTGCTGTTCCTCTTTGGCTTAGAACCGAAGCCAAACAACACCAACCTTTGTGACATCAACAACCTGGCCACCGTAGTTGACACCAGCCTTTCTGAAAACATCCAGCTGAGGAAGCTGTGACAACGCAAACCTGTACTAGTCCTGTCACTGAAAGCCTGAAATCTCCATGAGGACAAGAGGCACCGAGTCTTATCTGTCAGGCTGGGTTGTAAGACTTGATGAAAATAAAATGAGATCTTGAGATTGTGTCTATGAAAAGCAAGTCCTAAAAGAAAAGTTTTGGATAATAATGAGGATTACAATTTTGCACTGCACTTAGAATCCCCACAATGTAAGAAATATCAATTGCCTTGTTGTTAAATCAATTGTCTAACAATCTTCAAAGAACCTCTGATGTTATATGGTCTTCATTCTCTAGTAGAAGAAAAGTCCCATTATGAAAATGGAAGAAGTAGTAAAGAATGGTGCCTTTACTTTATTTTCCTGACAAAACAACAACAAAATTATCCCCCATCTTAACTGTCTTTAGCACCTGTCTAGAAGCAATTTCTGGTCTAAGATTGCCTCCCAGCATCTGGGATTTACTTCTGCTATTAATGAAGACACTGAGACTGAGGGTGATGAATGTTTGTTTTAATGCACACACTAACACATAACTCACTAGCCATTGAGTAAATCCCAACTCATAACTGGCCTCTAGGACAGAAGAAAATGGTCCCATAGAGTGTCCAAGGCTGTCATCTTTACAGAAGCAGACTGTCACATGCTGCTGGATTGGAACCACTGACCTTTTGGTTAGCAGCCAAGAACATCAACCAGTGCATCACCAGGGTTCCTATCAAACACACACTAGGGCTAGCTGATGTTGGTGTGGAAACCTAATGATGATGAAGAGCCTGCTCAGGTAGGAAAATAACCACGTCAGCTGCCCGATAATGAAAACAGAACGCATTTCAAAAGAGGAGGTCAGCCTCAAGGGTAGCTAAGCATTGTTTAGCTCTCCAGGAAAAAATGGACTTTTCACTGAAACACATGCTTTATTATCAAAAGGAGTTGGGGGCAATATTTCTTTCTTTAAAGCCACATGTCACTTATTAGGTTTAGGGCTGGTAACAGTCACTCATTCTTTCATCCACCTAATTCTTCTTCTCATATTAGTAATACAATCCTCCATTCAGCAGATCCAAGGACCCTCCAGTAACAGACAAGGAGATGTGTTATGAAGATCCTAGTGGTTTCCTCAAAAAGAAGACAAAAGCCTGCTCAGGTTTCAAGCTCAATTACAAATGTGTCAAAGAGGAATTTTTGTTCATTTTTTGACCAAAAAAAAAAAAACATTGGGAGAGGGAAGAATTTATAATCTCTGAGTAATCTGGTACTAAGGAGCCCTAGTAGCACAGTGGTGAAGCGCTTGGCTGTGAACCAAATAGCCAATGGTTCCAACCCATTAACCGCTCTCCCTAGAAGAAAGAGGTGGCTGGCAGCTTCCTGAAATATTTAAGTCTTGGGAATGTTATGGAGTAGTTCTGCCAAAAGAACCAATAGATCTGTTTTGGAAGAAGTGCAGCCAGAGTGCTCCTTGGAGGCCAGGATGGCTAAGCTTCGTCTCTCCTACTTTGGACATATTGTCCGGAGGAAACAATGGCTGGAGAAGGATGTCATGCTGGGTAAGATGGAGGGTCAGAGAAAAAGGGGAAGACCCCTACCGAGATAGATCAGCCAGGTGGCATCATTGATGGACTCAAGTGTGGCAGCGGTAGTGAGGTTGGCTCAGGATCAGACATTGTTTCGTTCTGCTGTGCATGGGGTCGCTATGAGTCGGTTCTGACTCGATGGCACCTGACAACAACAACAACAACAACAATGGAGCAGTTCTAATCTGGTCTTTATGGACTCTGAGTTGGAATCGACTCAGTTAGAGACAGATTTGTTTCGTTTTGCTTTTGGGGCCTGGGGTCCAATGGAGGGAAACTAGGGAGTCTGAGCTGGACAAGCCAGAATGGTCTTTTGGGTAAAAACAACAAACAAACAAACAACAAACTAAAACTTTATTAATATTAATTTGAGAGTGTGGCATCTACTCTGTTTGAAACATAATGTTTAGGACTTTCTAAACTATATCTGCTAATCACAAGGTCAATGGTTCAAGCCCACCAGCCACTCCTCAGAAACCCTATATAGAATGTAGCTATTGCATAGCGGTTATGAATCGGACTGTGAACCTCAAGGTCAGCAGTTCGAAACTACCAGCTGTTCCACAGGAGAAAGATGAGACTCTCTGCTCCTGTAAAGATTTGCAGCCTCAGAAACCTTGTACAGGGTTGCTATGAGTTGGAACCGACTCCACGGCACATAACAACAACAACAACATGAGTCAGAACTGATTCAATGGCACTTAACATCAACAATAAAACTTTCTTATTGAATTTTTCAAGTCACTTTCTGGCATGCTCATTAATATCCCCATTTTCCATGAGAAAATTGAGGCTCATTGAATTTAGATTACCTGACACACCCCTAATGAGTGCAGGGTTCAACCTTGTTTGTGATTGTTCCAAAGCCAATGTTTTGTATGATTACCTAATACTGCCTACTAAAATATTAAATGGTACATACACGTAAATACTCACACAAGCACACACTGTACTACAGCAAAAGAGGTCTGTACAAAAGTAAACAAATACTTGATTGAGAAATTAATTGCACATAAGCATGCAGGTGACATGATTCTTGCAGGTTCCAAAGTGTCTGAACCAAGTTTTATGTACAAAACCCTCACCTCTAGCTGCCAATGAATCATTCAAGGTCAGCCTCTTGGAGAAGACTTCTGATTTCCTGCCAATGTCAGGTTCCCTCCCCGTGTTATTTTTTTAACACCCTTTGTTGTTACTTGGTACCATTTAGTCAGCTCAGACACATAGTGACCCTATGCACAATAGAATGAAGCACAGTCTGCTTTGTTACTATCCTCACATTTATAACTACGTTTGAGCCTGTATTTGCAACTACTGTGCCAATCCATCTCATTGAAGATCTTACTCTTTTTCCCTGGCTCACATGGAGTCCTGATATGGCACTGTGGGCTAATGTGTCAGACTGCAAAGCCATTTGAACTGCAAGATCAGAGGTTCAAGCTCACCAGCTGCTCCTTGGAAACCCTATACAGGATCACTATGGGTTGGGATTGACTCGAGGACACTTAACAACAACAACTACATTGTTAGTAAGAATGATGTCCTTCTCCAGGGACTGGTCTCTCCTGATGACATGTCCAAAATAAATGAGACAAAGTATCAGGGTCCTTGCTTCTAAGAAATATCTGATTGTTCTTCTTCCAAGAAAGATTTGTTTGTTTTTCTGGTGGTACATTGAATACTCTTCGATAATGCCATCACTCAAATGCACCAATTCTTCTCTGGTCTTCTTTATTAATTGTTCAGCTTTCTCATGCAGATGAAGTGACTGAAAGGACCATGGCACTTTGAGTCAGGTGCACTTTAGCCTTCAAATTGACACCTTTGCTCTTTAACACTTTAAAGAGATCTTTTGCAGCAGATTTGCCCTATGAAATACATTTGATTTATCACCTGCTACTTCCATGGATGTTGACTGAGGATTGAAGTAAAATTAAATCCGTGATACATTTGATCACTTCTCTGTTTAATATCATATGGCTTCTTGGTTCAGTTGTGAATTTTTTTGGTTTCTTGATGCTGATGTGTAATCCATACAAAGGCTGTAGTCTTTGATCTTCATCAGTACTTCATGTTTTCTTTGCTTTCAATAAGCAAGGTTGTGTCATCTGTATACTGCAGACTGTTGGTGAACCATCTTTCAATCCTTAAGCCATATTCTTCTTCATATAATTCAGTTTCTGGACTATTTGCTTAGCATACAGATTGAATACATATGGTAAAAGGATACAACACTAATGCACACGCTTCCTGGTTTTAAACCACTCAATAGCTTCCTTTTCTGTTTAAATGGCTCTTTGTCTGGGTACACGTACTGTATGCGCACAATAAAGTAATCTGGAATTTCCATTCTTTGTAATATTATTCATAATTTGGTCTGATCCATAAGGCTGAACACCTTTGCATAATCAATAAAACACAAATAAATATATTTCTGGTACTTTTTCTTTCAGCCCAAATCGATCTGAAATCAGCAATGTTACCCTTCCTTCTACATCCTCTTCTGAATCTGTCATGAATTTCTGGCAGTTTCTTGTCCATGTATTGCTACAACCAATTTTGAATTATCTTCAGCAAAAGTTAATTTCCATGTGATATTGTTTGATAATTTCCACATTCTGCTAGAGCACTTTTCTTTAGAATGGGTACAAACAAGAATCTCTTCCAGTCAGTTTGTCAAGTAGTTGTCTTCCAATTTCTTGACATAAAAGAGTGAGAACTTACAGGGTGATAGATGTTTGATGAAACATCTGAATTCCTAATGCTTGTTTTTCACTAATGTTTTCTGTGCTGAATAGACTTTTTCCTTTAATACCATGGGCTCTTGATCTTATGCTCTTTCCTGAAATGACTGGTAATCGACCAATTCTTTTTGGTATCATGACTCTGTGTATTCCTTCACTCTATTATTTTTATGTTTCCTGTGCAGTTCTTTTGCCCATGTTGTTACTAAGTGCCATCCAGTCAGTTTTGACTCACAGCCATCATGAGTCCACCCACCGCATTTTTTAGAGTTTTTTCTTTTCTTCCTTTTTTTCCTTCTTAGAAGATTGATTAGGGACTTGGGCCTTTACCAAAAAGTCAACATGTACTTACACAAATTTTAATATGCTAACACTGACTAACACTGCTTTTCTAGGTATTGCTGGTAGGTTTAAACCTCTGGCCTTGCAGTTAACAGTCCAGTGCTTATACTACAGCACTACACTAGGACCCAATTTGCCAATATTGTTAGGTGCCATCGAATTGGTGGTATCAACACATAGTGATATTATGCACAGCAGGTTGAAACACTGACCGATCCTAGGCCAACCTCACTATTGTTGCTAGGCTTGAGTACATCGATGCTGCCACTTTGCCAATCTATCTCATGTTTTGCCAATAGAATCCTCCAATTTTTCAAATTGATGTTTGAATTTTTTTTCATCAGTTGTTTCTTCTTGAGATATGACAAGTTTGTTTTTCCCTTTTGGTTTTCTAATTCTAGGTCATTGCACATTTTATGATAATACTGTCTTCTTAAGGCTCCTTTTAAATCAACTGTTTTGTCCTTTGATTTCATCATTTTTCCATTCTTTTTAGTTACTCTATGTTCAAGAGAAAGTTTCATAGTCTCTTCTGATTCTTCATGTATGATGTCCTTAATATCACCTTACAACTTGTCTGGTTCTTGTTCATTAGCATTCAATGCATCAAATCTACTTTTGAGATGGTATCTAAATTTAGGTAGAATATAATCAAGGTCACTCTCTGGCTCTCATGGACTTGGTTTAATTTTCTTTAGCTTAAACTTGAACAAGTATATAACTAATTGAGATTTGTTTCACAGTTAGCCTCTTGTCCATCATCTCCTTCCACAAATGTACTCAATTCTATTACTGTGCCTTCCATCTGGTGAAGTCCACATGTATAGTCACCATTTATACTTTTGAAAAAAAACAAACGATATTTGCAATGAATAAGTCATTGGTCTTACAGATTCCCATCATGCAATCTCCGGTGTTGTTTTGATCACTAAGGTAATATTTTGCTGATCCTTCTTTGTTCCCAATTTTCACATTCCATTAGTTATCAATGCATCTTTATTGCAGATCTGAACAATTTCAAACTGAAATGTTTCATAATAAACTTCAATATCTTCATCCTTGGTATTGGTACATAAATTTGACTAATAGTATTATTAACTGGTCTTCCTTCTATAACTATTGTCTTATCACTGGTAGCGTTGCTCTTCAGGATAGACTTTGAGATGTCCTTTTGGAAGACAAAAGTGATGTCACTCCTCTTAGTCATTCTTGGCATAGTAGACCATATAGTCTTATGACTTATACTGACCAATCCCAGTGCATTTCAACTCACTTAGGCTTAGGATATTGTTCGTTATGTGTCTAATTTTATTTCTGATAACTTCCTATTTTCCTAAAAACATGTTCTGCACATGTTCCTATTATTAATTTTCAGTTGTTTTGCTCCTATTTGGAATCAAGCTACTTTCACTTCCATGTAAAAGTAGAACACAGCTACAGAGGTGAGAACTGTGCTTAGGGAATTGTGAAAATGGCTCCATGGTGAAGCTGTGAATGGTGGATAAAGTGCAAAACAGGTGACTTCGAAATGGGTCACTTTGGTTGTTGTTGTTGTTGTTGTTAAGTGCCGTCGAGTCGGTTCCGACCCATAGCGACCCTGTACAGGGTTTCCGAGGGTGTAAATCCTTACGGGAGTAGAAAGCCTCATCTTTCTCCCGCGGAGCGGCTGGTAGTTTCGAACCGCTGACCTTAAGGTTCGCAGCCCGATTCGTAACCACTACGCTACCAGAGCTCCTTATGGGTCACTTTGGTAACCTATTGTATTTGCAATCCAGTGGTTTCTTTTACGGTGACTTTTCAAATGAAGATTATCTATTCAGTAGCAAAAGAGGATTTTCTTTAGAATAATTCTTCTGCAAAAACAGTATAGTCAGGAGCCTAGATCCAGAGGGTGTGGAGGAAGGTAGAATCTCCACTGAGTAGTATCCAATCTATTTGGGTGGGGCTGATGAAAGGAGATGTGGATAGGTCTCTTGTGATACAATAGTGAATAATTGTTATCAGGACTGACTGTGAGGGTTGAAAATGTAAAGGCAGACATTTTGTTGCAAAAGGAGGGGAGTGATTGACTGCAGTCTAGGAGCGGAGGTCCCTGGGACCATCAAGGGAGAAGAACAGAGAGTGGGACCCTACCCAGAGAAGCAGTGACGCCAGAGATGGAGGCAGAGACGATGACATGGAGAGATGGAGCAGTTGGGGACTTTAGACCCAGAGAGGGATAGGGACTGTGTGCTGATGACCCGGGGGCAGGCTTGCAGGGAATACCCTTTGGTTGGTTGTTGATGCATGGAGGGGATTTTAATCATGGCAATGAGACGATATACAATAGGATGAATGTAAAGCTAATGTTCTCCCATGTAAACTATCACATAATTCACAATAAAACATTAAAACAAACAAACAAAAACCAGTATAGTCACACATGGAACCAACAGAGGAGTTGATATTTTAGGTAGATGTTGATGCTCTTGTGTGTCATCAAGTTTATTCCAACTGATAGTAATCCTGTATAGGGTTTCTGAGGAATGACTGGTGGGTTTGAACTGCCTACCTTGAGGTTAGCAATCCAGTGCTTATCTTATAGCACCATACCAGGACCCCATAAATAACTAGAGTAAAACAATTTCTTGCCTCTAAATGGTTATGTACTATACCTTAATTCTGCCTGAATCTATTTCCTTTACTGAGATGTTATAAGCCATAGACAGACCAGAAACATAATCTATCTTTCAGACTTATGACATGGCTACCATTTCTTTTCTACAAGAAGAAAGACTAGTTTCATTTGGAAGTTATTACCCTTTAGAAGACCAAATCCTGCCCCAAGATGCCTAATATTTACTTTGCCTTTGAAGCATGATAGTTAAAGTTATTTCTCCATCTGCATGATTTCTTTGTAAAACTTCTTAAACTTTGTCCATTTATGACAGAGACCAAGATTCCACAATGTAAATGTGCCTCATTAATCAACTCTATTATTTGGAGGAGTAATGAACATTTTGCTATTTTAACATCTGGTAGTGATTTACAGTAACAGTAACAGGAATTCCTGGTTTACAAAAGTCCACATGTATGATTTGATTTCTGTTTGGTTGGTTGGTTGGTTGGTTGTTGTTGTTGTTGTTCTTTTAATCCCTTGTGATGCTTACCTAGACAAAAGAAAGAAAGGATAAAAAGAAAAAGTTTGGAACAAAGGGAACTATGTGGGTGGGTTAGACCTTAAACTTCATATAGATCTATAACTACCTAACCAGCTTAGAACAAAATGCTGTGTGCGTTAGATAATGTGTAAAATACGGTATTCATGTAGTTCTGGGGCTGGCTCAATACCAGTTACTAGTGAGTGATATCTAAACATAAAATAATTTCTACATAAACTGTGGGTTTGAAAAAATGTAAGCACTATATTTTTGTGTAGTCTGAAAGAAGGTATTCTTTGAGGTAGATTATTAGTGTAGGGCATGAGTCCACCCACCGCATTTTTTGAGAGTTTTCTCTTTTCTTTTCTTTTATTCCTCTTTTTTCCTTCTTAGAAGATTGATTAGGGACTTGGGCTTGTACCAAAAAGTCAACATGTACTTACACAAATTTTGATATGCGATACACTGACTAAAATGAAGTTCATGATTTACTTAAAGTTGACTTTGCTACTGTGCAAAGCAAGTTTTACATGAATGCATAATCATTAGGAATGTGTAGCCTCCAACTAAGCCATTAGTGTCTGGGCAGGCTACTTGGTGGTATTACCTTACAAACAACACTGATGTTATGTTAATGATTAAATATAGATGAAAAAATATATATATATCACCCAGCTGGAGGCGGAAAGAAAAATGAGATTAGAAAAGATTTTCAAATCATGAGAATTAAGCATTAAGGTTGGTTGTTTAAGTTGAAGAAATTGAATCTTCTCTTCTACATAAGGCTATGAAATAGGAATTTATGTATTTTAGCAAAGTCCACGTGTAACAAATGGGTCTGTCAGTGGCATAAACCTGATGTCTTTGTGATGAATACTTTCATGATCTCTTTATGTATTCAGACCTTTAATGATCCTCTTTTCAGATCCACTTCTAGTTAGTCTAGTTGGTTTTTGACATTTAGGGAAAGGCCAATCAAAGTCAGAAGGCAAAAGAAGGGAAGGGGTGATTAGGTAATGTTGAAAATGTTGCTATCCCAGACATGACTCACAATTTTAGGCTAAAGGACAAATCCAATGATCAAGACTGACAAGGCACTACCTGGAGGCAAGTGTTCTAGTTGGTGTTGTTGCTAAGTACCTGTAAGTCAGTTTGCCTCATAGCAACCCTGTATAGGGTTTCCAAAGAATGGCTGGTACATTTGAACTGTCAACCTTGTGGTTCAAACTGCCCTGACAATCGAAGGATTATCCCACAGTGCCACACCAGGACTTTAGTAAGAGAAGAGTAAGGTGCACTGACTCAAGTCATGATATTTTTAATAACCTCATATGCATGTGAAAGAAGCACAGCCCGAATGCTCCTTGGAAGCCAGGATAGCCAGACTTTGCTTCTTATACTTCCTACATATTATCAGGAAGGAGCAGTCCCTGGAGACAGGTATGTATAGTAAAATGAAGGATTGGAGAAAAAAAGCAAGAACCACCTAGATGGATTGGCACAGTGGCAGAAGCAATGGGCTCAAACTTAGCAGTGATTGTGAAGTTGGTGCAGGACCGGGCAGTGTTTTGTGTTTTGCGCAGGGTTGCTATGAGTCGGTACCAACTTCATGGCACCTAGCAACAAGAACAACCTGGAGATAAAGTTTCAGACTCTTCTGGCATCCATTTTGGTCTTTTCTTTCTTTCCTATCTTTGAATGCCTTTTTGCTTTGTTCCTATGTGATGTTCTTGATGTCATCCCACAGCTCTTCAGGCCTTCAGTCCTTAGTTTCTAATGTGTGAAATTGGTTTTTGAGATGGTTTCTAAATTCAGATGGGATATGCTCAGGTGATATTTTGGTTCTACTGTACTTGTTTTCTTTTTCTTCAGCTTCAGCCTGAATTTATAATCTAAACAAACAATTGAATAAATCTATAGGAACAATTGATAGCCTGCTCTAAAATTTGGCCCTGGTCTTGTTTTTGCTGATGATATGGAGCTTTTCTACCATTTCTTTATACAGATGTAGTAAATTTGATTTTGGTGTCTTGCATCTGGTTGCTATTGTTGTTGGGTGTCATCTTGCAGGGGGTCTTTCTCCACCTTACCAAACATGATATCCTTCCTCCGCCTTACCAAACATGATATCCTTCCTCCACCTTACCAAACATGATATCCTTCCTCCACCTTACCAAACATGATATCCTTCTCCAGCAACTGCTCCCTCCTGACAATATGCCCAAAGTATGAGAAACAAAGTTTGGTCATCTTGGCCTCTAAGGGGCACTCTGGCTGCACTTCTTCCAAAACAGATCTGTTGGTTCTTTTAGCAGCCCTGGCACTTTCAATATTCTCCTCCAACACCATAACTCAAAAGCATCAATTTTTCCTTATTCACTGTCCAACTTTCAAATGCATATGAGTTTATTGAAAATACCATGGGTTGGTCAGGCACACCTTAATCCTCAAGCTGACATCTTTGCTCTCAACACTTTAAAACGGTCTTGTGTAGCAGATTTGCCTAATGCAATACATCATTGGATTTCTTGACTGCTGCTTTCGTGAGTGTTGATAGTTGATCCAAGAAGAATGAAGTCCTTGACAACTTGAATCTTTTCTCCATTGATAAGAATGTTGTTTACTGGTCCAGTGGTGAGGATTTTCGTTTTCTTAACATTGAGATGTAATCCATCTAGTTAAGTCCATGAATAAAGTTGCTTTTTATGTTGTTTAAAAAAGGTATTTGCAATGAATGAATCATTAGTCTTGTAAAATTGTATCATGGTATCGCCAACATAATTTTTATCACCAGCTGGACCAAAGTCAGCCTGAACCATGACATTGGCAATCCAAACTCACCAGCCATTCCTCAGAAACCTTGTGAGTCATTATGAGTAAGTACTGATTTGATGGCACTTAACAACAACAAACCTTCCTTTTTGTTTTAAACTTTTATGTTCCGATCACCATTAATTACCAATACATCTTAACTGAAAGTCTAATCAATTTCAAAATGAAGAAGGTGGCAGAATTTTTCAATTTCATCGTCACTGACTTTAGTGGCTGGTGTGTAAATTTAAGTAATAGTGGATTTAACTGGTCTTCCCTGTAGACATATGGATATTATCGTATCACAGACAGAATTGTACTTTAAGACAGATCTTGAAATTATCTCTTTGTTGATGAATGTGATGCAATTCCTCTTGAATTAGTCATTCCTGGCATAGTAAACAATAAGACTGCCACATTCAAAATGGCCAATACCAGTCCATTTAACTCACTAAGCATAGGGCATTAATCTTTCTGTGTTTTATTTCATTTTCACAATTTCCAGTTTTCCTAGATTCATATTTTGTATATTCCACGTCCCAACTGTGCATCGATGTTTGCACTTGTTTCTTCTCATTTTGAGTTGTGCCCCATCAACAAATGTAGGTCCCAAAAATTTTCCTCAAATCGAGTCATATTGGTCAACTTTACTTTGAAAAGACAGCTCTGCCCCATTCCTATTTTGAACGCCTTCCCGACTGAAAGGTTCATATTCCTGCACTGTATCTTACAATATTTGGGTACTATTCATAACATTTTCATTGCTAAACAATCAGCTGTAGCCTGCCTCTCATTCTTCCTAGTCTGTCTTAGTCTGGAAACTCCACCAAATCCTGCCCACTCTGCGTGATCCTGCTGATATTTCAAATACCAGAGGCATAGCTTCCAGCACCACAGCTTCTCAGGGTGACAAACTGACAGATGAGTCTTGGACTGGGTAGAGGTTGACTTACAGAAAGTATGTGGGATGAGGGAAACAGGGTCCTCTATTAGGACTCGTAAGGAGCTCTGGTAGCATAGTGGTTATGAATTGGGCTGCTAACCTCAGGGACAGCAGTTCTGCTGGAGAAAGATGAGGCTTTCTGCTTCCGTAAAGACTTACAGCCTCGGAAACCCCGTTCAGGGTCACTATGAGTCGGAATAGACTCCACGGTACTTGTATAAACTCTTATGTTTATAATTTGTTTAATTGCCTTTGAGTTAATTTCAATTTATGGCTACTCCCATATGTGTCATAGTAGAAGGATTTCTATGTAAGGGTTTCAATGGAGGATTTTTTAAAAGCAGGTTGTTGCTAAGTGCTGTTGAGTCGATTCTAACTCATAGCAATCTTGTACAGGGTTTTCAAGGGACAGCTGGTGGGTTTGAACTGCCAGCCTTGCCCAGTGCTCATCCTACCACACCATACCAGAAATTTTTAATATTTAACTTTACAGGAGCAGAAATCCTCATCCTTCTCCCATCGAACAGTTAGTGGGTTTGAACTACTGACCTTGCTGAAAGCAGACAAATGCATAACTGCAAGCTAAGAGGGCTGATAAAAACAGATTAATAGATCTTTTATCTAAAGGGCCTTTGGGAGGACTTATACCTCCAATTTAAGCCAAGCATGTTAACTGTTTACACGACCAAGGATTCTATTTGAATAATCCTCCTATCTTTAAGATTTCAGTCTTTCTTCAGTCCAAACAATAGCCTTACCCCAACTTAAATCCCATAACACACACATACATGCACTCTATACCTAGCTCAATTACATCAGTCTAAATTTCATTTATGACCTTGTAACTGCCTTCTTGGGGCCGGAATACACCTTAGACCCTTGACACTCCCAGTTCTTCTGGAACACATGTAGAAACATCTTGTTTCCAGAGTGTCTTCTGGGCTTGCAAACCATCACCTATATTGTGACTTTTGAACTATGCTTAAGTTACACAAAACAACGTAGATCAAAGCCCTGAGTTTTCAACCAGATTTATAGACAACAAAAGACTGTTTGTGTAATATCAGTAGACTCATAACTATGGAATTGTTTTCTCAGGGGTGTGAACCTATGACCTATTTGGGTAGAAGACAAGTAAACAGATGAGGAAAGAAACATTTACATAACCTCTATAAAAATAAAGAATGTCCCTGGAGTGAGAAGCCCCCTTAAAGGATCCCAGATCTGTAGGAAGGCAGAATGTCTGGGACAGAGAGGTGGAGATGGGAAGGCAAAGTGGGTGTGTGGGAGTGTGGTGGTTTGCTGGTGTTTAGTTCAACACAGAAGCCCCTGCATTTGCTTTGACTTTGCTCTGATGTTTTGGGATCTCTTATGGGCCTAATTCATCCCAACTTCCATCAGCTACAGATCAATTTCTAAACTGTTCTGGGAAAACCACATAATGAAAACTTGTCAGTGAGGAAAAATGACTAGTGTCAGTTCTAGCCCTGAATCATGGTGGTTTACTAGTGGGGATTTGATGTTCATAGGGTTCTTCTTAGTAAAATATTATATACACCACCTTCTTCATGTTCATGGTAGTGTAAATTAGCTTTATGCAACTCTGGGAGAACCTATAAATAAGGGCCAAAAGTATAGCAAAGGATTAGGATCAGAAATAGAATTGTCTAAAAATACCATTGGAAGCCTTTGCACCTAGTACAAAGATTTTGTCAAAACAAAGAGGAGCTAGAATACTCTCAAGGCCTCCGGTTTTTATTAGGTGTCATCAAGTCATTGTTTTGACTCATAGAAACCCCATATTTGGTTCTCAGACTGTAATCTTTAAGGAACTGTGTTACCAGGTCTTTCTCTGACTGACTGGGTGAGTTTGAACCTCTAACCTTTTGGTTAACCAATAAGTGCTTAACCACTGAAATACTAGCACTCCTTGTCAGTAGTGGTTATGCACCATGGAATCGGTTTTTTACTAGTGGAGACCCTGTACAGGGTTTCTGACACAGTCGATCTTTATGGGAGCAGAAAGCCTCATCTTTCTTCTATGGAGAGGCTGATACATTCTAATTGCTGGCATTGTGATTAGAAGCCAAAGGTCCTTTCACTACTCCTTGTTGTTGTTGTTAAGTGCCTTCAAGTCAGTTCCAAGTCATAGCAACCCTGTAGAGAAAGTTAAATTCAAATCTATGGTTTTAGATTAGTTGATATGATACATAAAACCCAACAGTCTATGGCTATAATTAAATCATTTTAAATCCTCAATCTAAAACACAATTTCATTTTCTGCAAATGATTTTATTCTGTGAAAGGATATGCACACTGAGAATAGTTGTTAGGAAATTGTGTTGGTGAAATCTGCAGATAGGCAAATTTTTAAAGCTCATTTCCATTGTATGCAAGTGAAGTTATTTCAAACTCCACCTAAACAAATAACTAGAAGATATTGTAAGAGGTTGTATGAGAAGGGTAGGAAGGTGGTTCATATACCTTTTCTCATGAGGACTGTAATTTATTATGAAAATCAAACCGGTTGTTTTTTATGATTCCTTGGTGCTGCAGCCAGAAGGCAGGGCTGGAAGTAACAAGTACCGTCTCCGTTGAAAAGTAGAAGCAGCCAGAGATCTATAGTCCTCTGGTATGGCACTGTAGGAGAAACATCAGACTGCTCACTGCAAGGGTCACTATGAGTTGGAGCCAACTCAATGACACACAACACCAACAACTGACAAAGAAGCAAAAATTTAAAAGGAAAATAATTAATGTCTAGCTGAGTAGAGAAAAGTAGAAGACCCTTTCATTAATGAGACATTGAGATGGTTAGTTCCCAGGTTTTCTTTGACCTACTTGTACTACCTGATTATTTCATACAAGTATTCAATTAAATTCTGTGTTTACAGAGTTAATTCAGCCTGCTAGTTGCAATAATGAAGGGTCAGAGGAAAAGAGCCAGAGCCCCAATGAAATAGATAGGCACAGGCGTAGCAACAATTGCGAGGTTGGCTCAGGATCGGGCAGTGTTTCATTCAGTTGTTCATAGGGTTGCTAGGAGTTGGTACCAACTCAATGACACCTGACAACAACCACAAATGCAATGCAACCTCACTCATTTCCCATGATTTTTTCCTGATCACCTAGAGTCATTCTACATAGAATAAATCAGCTCACACCTGTGTACTGTTCATCATCAACTAGCCTCCTGATCTGGGCCCTGTAGGGCCTGAGACAGCCCTGCCTCCTTTTCCAACCTTATCTTCCAATCCTTTCCACATCAATCTCCTGGCTTCTGTCATCCTGACCCTCATTCACCTCTAATAAATTCCAAGCTATTTTGCACTTGCTTTTCCCCCTAATTGAAGTGTGTTCTTGTATATCTTTGCAGAGGGCAGTGATAGTCCAGTAACAGAATTATCCCCTCCCATGCAGAAGACCTCACAATTGGACCAATAAATAGCATCATGATGAATGAAAGAAAAATTGATGTTGTCAAAGACTTCATTTTGTTTGAATTCACAATTAGTACTCATGGAAACAGCAGTTAAGGAATCAAATGTTGTATTGCATTACACAGATCTGCTGCACAAGACCTCTTTAAACTGTTCAAGAGAAAAGATATCAGTTTGAGGATAAGGGATGCCTTACCCAAGCCACGGTATTTTCAATAGCCTCATATGGTGTGGCACTGTTAGGTAAGCACTAGATGGAAAGATTGGTTTGAATTGCAAGGTCAGCGATTCAAACTCACCAATCACTCCATGGAAACCATAATTAAGTGTCACTATGAGTCAGAACCAACTCAACAGCACTTAACAATAACAAAAACATATGCATGTGCAAGTTGGACAATGAATAGAGAAGACTGGAGAAGAATTGATGCAGTGAACTATGGTGTTGGAGAAGAATATTAAAGGTTCATGAACTGCCTGAAGAACAAACAAATCTGTGTTGGAAGAAGTACAGTCAGAATGTTCCTTAGAAGCCATAATGGAGAGATTTCATCTCTCATACTTCAGGCATATTATTAAGAGGAGCCAGTCCCTGGAGAAGGGCATCATACTTGGTAAAGTGTAGGGTCATAAAGAAGAGAAAGATCCCCAACAAGATGGATTGACACAGTGGCAACTACCATGGGCATCTCAAACATTGTAACAATTATTAGGATGGTGCAGGACTAGACAGTGTCTTGTTCTGTTATACACAGAATCACTATGAGTCTGAAACAACCCAACAGAAGCTAACAACAACAATATACAGGAGAAGGGCTTGATTACCTGTTGCAAAAACTTGTGTGGAAGCAGGTGCCATGTGAAACCCTGTAACTTCACAGATGGAGATGAGGAGAATCACCATCAGCAGCAGCGCCCTGGGTCAATTTCTATGGAGCTGAAGTCAGACATGCATCCAGCCTTCAAAAGTCTCTATCAAATTTAAAACCAACCATCCCACCCACAACACTCTCTACACAGCTGGGTTTGATCATTCATTGCAATGATCACATAGAACTCAGATGCATGCCCAGTTATTGAGTATATTGGGGATGTTAACAGGTTATAATTCTGGATTACAAATGCTCAGTGACCAGTATTTCCAACTAGGACAATCTCTCATTTGCTGTGCCAGCATGAATGGTTCTTTCTGGCCCTTGGCTCTATGGCCCTGACTTTGCCCAGCAATATTACAAAGCTTGTGCAGCACTGATGAGTAGTTAGATATAAGTCATAACATAAAGCGCCCAGATCCTTGGGCCTGCAAACCTAGTGCCCCAGTTAAGAGCCTGAAACATCATGCTCAAAGGCAGTCAGCTTCACTTGCTCTCCTTTCACAGGAAGTCCACTGCTCTGGCTCTCAGTTTTGCTGCCGTTGCTCTATTGACATTCTTCTGCCACTCCTCCAGGTCACAGCTATCAGCCTCTGGGTTGAGTAGTTCAATGCATCACAATCTTGGGGCCCAAAGGATGCACTCCACTCCTGGATTTTCCTTGATGATAGTGAATCTCCCTTCTTGCATCTGAGATGGTTCATTGAAGACCCAGCAGGATGACAAAAGTGACCAACAAACTTGTTAAATTTCCAAGTTTTTTTAATAATTATAATTAGTCCCGTTAACCATCATTCACAACGGAATTGTACCTATCTATATATTGTCCGGAGGAAACAATCATTGGAGAAGGATGTCATGCTGGGTAGGGTGGAGGGTCAGAGAAAAAGAGGAAGACCCCCAACGAGATGGATCAGTCAGGTGGCATCATTGATGGACTCAAGTGTGGCAGCTGTAGTGAGGTTGGCCCAGGATCGGACATTGTTTCGTTCTGCTGTGCATGGGGTCGCTATGAGTCGGTTCCGACTCGATGGCACCTGACAACAACAACATATCTTCGCCCACTGTCTCTTACCAGACCCATTAGGAAAATCTGTTTGGATGGGAGTGACAAAGACTGTGGATAGAAGAACCATATGAAGTCATCTGGACCAGCCAATGTGCCTCATGGGCAGCCACCGTTCATCTGCCAGTGTTGGCTTTTATGTTGATGTGATGCTAAATAGGTGTCAGCGGAACTCTCTGACTGAGACAAACTAGGAATAAAGACTTGGTGATCTATCAAACACCAAGGGGTGAAAACACTCTGGGTCACAAATATCTGATTCCATTATGCATGAGATACCGTGACTTAGAGGTACACTCCATGGCAACTTACTCCATCCAAGTCTTGGCACAATTAGCACTTTATCAGGAGGCTCCTACTCAAAGAACCAGCCCACCACCCTGTCACATTCTAACATCATATCCTTCTTTTTTTTTCTTTTAACTTTGTGTTGTTTTTGTTTTTTATTTGTGTTATTTATCATCACTGTATTAATGCATGTGTTCATTCAATATTGTCTTTATCTCATTAGAAGATCAAGTTTCAAAAGTGAAGAAGTTCTCTTTCTTATTTTTACTCTCTGCTGTTTTCTACCATCTAAATGAGTGAAGTATCAATAATTTGTTTTTAAATTAAGTTATTCATAGACAGTAGAGGAGGAACTCTGTTATACATGGACTAAGAATGAAAATATTGAGAAATTTAATCCCTTAAACCAGTATGCCCCAAATTTGCCAAATCATAATAATTATTCATGTTGCTTCATCCTTTCATAACCAAATTGTTTTCTGATTTGTATTTTTTGTTGCTACTATGTTTCTCTCAGTACTGGAAAATATACTAAAATTAAGGTTGATTTAATATAGATGTTGGATAAATTATGTGGGACATATATGTCCCTAGTTGACTTTGATGGTAGGGTTGGTGAGTGAAGCCTGTTTTGTTAGATTTGTGCAGTTATCCAGTTCTTGTTTGGCAGTACCACAAACTACAACTGGGATAATAGGTTTCTAAGAAATCTTTTAAACCACTGTGTGACACATAAGGCATATGACAGGGGTTTCAAAAAGCTTGTGGAAAAATGAAATAAAAGATAATGGAACTTTTCCATTAATTTTTGAAGTTCCCTCACTTAACGTTTACAAAATATGGATTCCTGGGACCCATCCCAGCCTTAGCAATTCTGATACAGTAACATAAAATTCTGATACCAAAACAACTCATATCTCATCAATTTATAACCACATCCAAGTCCCCAGGTAATTGTGTAACCTAGAATGTCAAGGAAACAGTAGTTAGGGAAACAAATAACTGTCATTTGGCTTGGTGGTTCTTGTTTCTGATAATATGGAGAAAAAAATCCTTATAAACTAATATTAACAATAAGCTAAGGAACCGACTCGACGGCACTTAACAACAACAACAAAGGAGTTCTGGTAGCTTAGAGGTTACGAATCGGCTGCTAACCTCAAGGTCGGCAGTTCGAAACTACTAGCTGGTTCGTGGGAGAAAGATGAGGCTTTCTACTCCCATAAATATTTGCAGCCTCGGAAACCCTGTGCAGGGTCACAATGAGTCGGAACCGACTCCACAGTACTTAACAACAACAAGGCTTATTGTGTGACGTCTCATGAATTCTGACTCATAGCGGTCCTATACGACTGATTAGGGTTGCCTCATCCAGTTTCCTAGGCTGCAATCTTTACAAAAGGAATGCTGGTAATGCAAATAATAAAAGTCTCACTGCTAACCAAAAGGCTGGCACACTGAACCCACCTGATCAATGGGAGAAGACTTGATGATTTGTTCTCATAAAGATTTGTTGTTGCTATTAAGTGCCAACAAGTCGGTTCTGACTCATAGCGACCTTATATTGCATTTCTGAGGAGCAACTGGTGAACTTCAGCCACTGACCTTGCAGTTCAAACTAACCTTGCAGTCCAGTGCATTAACCCACAGCACCCCACCAGGATTCCCATAAAGATTACTGCATAAAAAACCCTATAGGGCAGTTGTGTTCTTTCCTAGAGGGTCGCTATGAATTGGTATAGACTGAAAAGCACCTAACAACAATCTTTATGGAAATGCATCTCTAGGTCTTTCTACAGTGATGTGGCTGGTGGAGAAGTACCTGTAAGTTTATGATAGCAGTGGGCTACTTAAACATTGCTCCACCATGGCTCCTTAACTAAGGTTTAAAGTGTTTTTTAAAGTGAAATATAAAGATATGAAGGAAGACAACCAAATAGCACCACATAAGATGAGAAGAAACAGACGCAAATGCCAATTAATATTCAGAACATGGAATGTATGTAGTATGTATGGATGAAGAAGCTCAATATTATCAGCAGAACAAGACCAGGGATGACTTTGGAACAGAGCATCAATTATTTATATGCAACTTCAAGTTGAAGCTGAAGAAAAATAAGATATGTCCATGAGAGTCAAACAACAACCTTGAATATATCCTATCTGAATTTAGATCATCTCAAGAATAGATCTGATGTATTAGATATTGAGTTCTGACCAAAGAGTTACGAAATGACAACAAGGATATCATATATAATGGAAGCAAAGGGTCATTTTAGAGACAAGAAAAAGAGAAAAGGTAAAATGAAGGTCAGAAGAGACTCTGAAACTTGCTCATAAACTAGAGTAGCTAAAGTGACTAAGAGAAATGAATGAGTAAAAGAACTGAACAGAAGATTTCAAAAGGCAGTATGAGCAGACAAAGTCAAGTATTATAAAGAAATTGCCAAGATCTGGAGTTAGAAAACCAAAAGGGAAGAAGACACTCAGCATTTCTTAAACTAAAAGAACTGAAGAGAAAATTCAAGTCTCAAGTGGAAATATTCAAAGATTCTTTGGGCAAAAAATTACTCAGGACACATCAAAAGAAGATGGAAGAAATATTCAGAGTCACTGTACCAATAAGAATTGGTCATATTCAACGATTTCAAGAGGTAACAAGTATATGATCAAGAACCAATGGTATTGAAGAAAGAATTTCAGGTTGCATTCAAGGCACTGGTGAAAAACAAGGCTCCCAGGAGTTGATAGAATACAAATTGAAATGTTTCAACAAAGTGATGTAGCGAGAGACACACTCAATCGTCTTTGCCAAGAAATTTGGAAGGCAGCTACTTGGCCAACCAAATGAAAGACATCCATGTGTATGCTCATCCTAAATAAAAGTGACCCTACAAAACACAAAAATAATAAATTAATATAATTAATAACTAATATCACATGAAAGTAAAATTTTGCTAAGTATAATTCAAATATAGTAGTAGCAGCATATCAACAGGGAGCTTGCAAAAATTCAAGCCAGATTCAGAAGAGCATGTCGTACGAGGGATATCATTGCTGTCATCAGATGACTATAGGCTGAAAACAAAGAATACCAAAAAGATAGTTACTCATGTTTAATGGCTATGAATAGACATTTGACTGTGTGGTTCATAACAGACTATGAATAACATTGTGAAGAATGTTATTTCTCATGAGGGACCTGTACATAGACCAAAGGGCAGTTATTCAAACTGAACAAGAGGATATGGAATTGCTTAAAATCAGGAAAGGTGTGTGCCAGGTTTATATCCTTTCACCAAATAATCTGAGAAGCTGGATTATTTGAAGTAGAACATGGTAACTGTATTGAAGGAAGACTTACCAATAACCTATGATATGCAGTTGATACAAACTTGCTTGCTGGAAGTGAAGAGGACTTGATGTATTTTCTGATACAGACCAAAGATTATAGTCATCAATATGGATTGTACCTCAATGTAAAGTAAGGAAAAATCCTTACAACTGAACCAATAAATAACATCATGATAAATCGAGAAAAGGTTAAAGCTGTCATAGATTTCATTTTACTTGGGTCCACAATCAATACTCACAGAAGCAGCAGTCAAGAAATCGAATGATATATTGAATTAGACAAAAGGGCTGCAAAAGACATCTTTAAAGTGTTCAAGAGCCAAAATATCAGCATGAGGACCAAGGTGTGCCTGACTAAACCATCGTATTTTTAACTGACTAATGTACCTGCAAAAGCTGGACAATGAATAAGGAAGACCGGAGAAGAATCAGTTCATTTAAATTATGGTGTTGGTGAAGAATATTGAATATACCATGGACTTCCAGAAGAATGAACACATTGATTTTGGAAGAAGTATGTCTGTAAGAATTATTACTCCTTGATAACAATAATGGCACAATTTCATCTCTTACGTCTTCATCAACTTTAGACATGCTGTCAGGAAGGATCAGTTCCTGGAGAAGGACATCATGCTGAGTAAACAGGAAGGTCCTCAAAGACATGGACTGACACAATGGCAAGGACAATGGGTGCAAACAAAAATTGTGAGGATGGCATAGGACTGGGCAGAATTTCATTCTGTTGTTCATAGGGTCATGATGAGTTGAAACTAAGACTCTCAAAGAGATAGCCAGCCTCACAGTAGCAAGGACAATAAGTGACAACATAACAATTGTACAGATGGTACAGGATTGGGCCATGTCTCATTCTGTTGCACACGGGTCACTATGAACTGGAACTGACTTGATGGCACCTAACAACAGTGTGGTGCTGCAGGATAATGAACTAAACCACAAGGTCAGTTTGTCACAAGGTTGTCGTTCAAACCCACCAGCCACTCCTCAGAAACCCTATACTGGGTCTCTGGATTGGATATGACTCAATAGCACTTAGCAACAACAACAACATAGGGAAAATGTTGAATGATATAGGAATTATCAAAAAAAAAAGAGAGAGGAACATACAGAGTCATTCTACCAAAAGCAATTGGTAAATGTTCAATCATTTCAGGAGATAGCACGTGCCCAAGAGCTGATGTTTTTGAAGACAGAAGTATAGGTGCATTGAAGACATTAATGAAAAATAAAGCTGTAAGAATGGACAGAATAGTAAGTAGGGTATTTCAACAAATGGATGGAACACTGGAAACACTTACTCATCTACGTCATGAAATTTGTACTACAGCTGCCTGATCAACTGATTGAAAAAGATCTGTATTTGCGTCCATTCCAAAGAAAGGTGATCCAACAAAATGTAGAAATTATCTAATAATATCCTTAAAAGCTTGTAAGAAAAGTTTTGCTAAACATAATAAAAAATGGTTACAACAGTGTATCAACAAGGAACTTCCAGAAATTCCATCCAGATTCAGAAGACAACATGGAGTGAAGGATATCATTGCTCATATCAAATAGGTATTGGCTGAAAGCAGAGAATACCAGAAAGATGTTGAACCTTTGTTTCATTGACTATATAAAATCATTTAACTTTGTGGATTATAAGAAATTATGGCTAGCACTGTGAACAGTGTGAATTCAAGAACACTTAGTTACATCATGTAGAGTTTATTAAACAGAACAAGAGTTCTGTGTGGTTTAAAATCAGGAGCGGTGTGTGTAGCTCTGTGTCCTTCTGCCATTCTTATTCAACCTGTATGCTGATCAAAACATCAAAGAAACTGGGCTGTAAGAAGAATCCAGTATCAGAATTGATGGAAGAATAATTAACAGCCTGCAATATTCAGATGCCACAACCTTGCTTGCTGAAAGTGAAGAGATCTGCAAACACATGCTGATGAAGATAAAACACTACAGCTTTCAGTCTGGATGATACCTCAACATAAGAAAACAAATATACTCACAACTGGTTCAATAAGCAATATGATATTAAATAGAAAATATTGAAGTTGTCAAGGATTTAATTTTACTTGGATTCTGAATCAGTGCTCATGGAAGTAGCATTCAAGAAGTCAAATGACGTTGTCTCATTGGACACATTGCAATATACCTCTTTAATGTGCTAAAAAACAAATATAACACCTTGAGGAGTAAGACACACTAATTCATGGCATTGTCAACTGCTTCGTGTGCATGGACAATAAGTAAGGTAGACAGAGAATAACTGATGAATTTTAATTGTAGGGTTGGTGAAGAACATTGAATTTTCCATGGGTTACCAGAAGAAGATGAGTATACCTATTTGGGCAGAAACACAAAGCTGGACGGTGAATAAGGAAGATCGTAGAAGAATTGATGCTTTTGAGTTGTGGTGTTGGAGGAGAATACTGAAAGTACCATGGACTGCCAAAAGAACCAATAGATCTGTTTTGGAAGAAGTGCAGCCAGAGTGCTCCTTGGAGGCCAAGATGGCCAAACTTCATCTCTCATACTTTGGACATATTGTCAGGAGGGAGCAGTCGCTGGAGAAGGATATCATGTTTGGTAAGGTGGAGGGTCAGAGAAAAAGAAGAAGACCCCCAATGAGATAGAGTGGCCAAGTGGCAGCATCAATGGACTCAAGTGTGGCAACAGTAGTGAGGTTGGCCCAGGACTGGGCAGTGTTTTGTTCTGCTGTGCATGAGGTTGCTGTGGGTCGGTACCAACTCGATGGCACCTAACAACAACAACAGCCAGAAAGGTCCTTGGAAGTGAGGATAGGGAGACTTTCTCTCACTTTCTTTGGGCATGCTATCCGAAAGGTCCAGTTCCTGAAGAAGGACATCATGGTGGGAAGAGTAGAAGGTCATCGAAAAAGAGTAAGACCCTCATAGTGGCTACAATGATGGACTGAAGCCTAGCAAGGATTAAGAGAACAGAGCAGGGCCAGAGAGTGTTTTGTTTGTCTGTTGTACACAGGGTCATTTTGAGTCAGAACTGACTCAATGACACCTAACAACAAAATCAACAATAACTTTTTCACATCTTTTCAAGAACTACTTTTCATCTCCTAGGGAGTAAATGTTTAACTGTATGGCTGTTAACCAAAACTCTAGTGGTTCAAGACCAACCCAGAGGCACCACAGAAGAAAGGCCTGGTGATCTTCTGAAAGATCACATCTTGAAAGCCCTATGCAGTACACTTCTAGTCTACAACACGTGTGGTTGTCATAAGTTCAAATCAACTCAATGGCAACTGGTTTGTTTTGTTTCTGTTTCAATTTGGTTTGGGACTGAGATTGCTCCCACTTAGAATGCATGGGATAAAGGAATAGCAGAAGAATAGATTTCAGGGTATTCTTAATGTAATTGTTGCTGTTGTTAAGTGCTATTGGATTGGTTCTGATGTATAAGCTCCTGTATAAGGTTTCCAAGGAGTGGCTGATGAGTTTAAACCTCTGATTTTACAGTTAGCAGTCCAGTGCTCATCCTATACAGCCACACCAGGACTCCCTTAAGTGTAATATTGCTTTGTAAATCTCAATTACCATAATATTTTGTCAAATACAGATGTCGTTAGGTGCCGTCAAGTCGATTTTGATTCATAGTGACCTCATAGAAGAGGGAACTGCCCTTACAGAGCTCCCTAGACTATAATCTTCATGGGATTAGATTGCCAGGGATTCAGAACGGGACTCAAACCACCAAATGGGTTCGAACTGCCAACTTTTCAATTAGTAGCAAAGCCCTCAACCATTGTACCACCAAGACTCCTTCAATAGAATTGTTAATGTGATTGAAAAGAACACTCAAGGTTGACAGTTCAAACCCACCAGATGCTCCTCGGAAGCTCTACACAGCATCAGGATGAGTCATAACTGAGTTGATGGCACTTAACAGCAAAATCTCCTTCTGCAGCATCCCCACTGGATACACAGCAGGATTCTGTGTTAGACAAGAAACTGATGAGCAGCCTCAGTCCCTTAATACAGAATGGCCTTCATCCCCTGCAGGAAGATTCTCCTATCTTTTACTTCTCAACTTCTGTTTTTAGCACTCTTAAAATTTTTTAATACTTCTAATACTTCATTATAGGCATTAGATTTCATTCAGATTTAACCTTTGAGCACATGCAAGTGTCACCCTTTGTCAAAGTGTTCTTCTTCAAGAGAATCTGTTATATCGGACAGTAGTAAGGGACTGTGGTCGTTAGGTGCTGTTGAGAGAAGGCACAGTGTGGGGTTTTCTGCATTTATCTTAACTGAAAAGATGAACTTCAAATTTCAATTAGAAGTAATAGTCTATAAACTTTCACATTAAAAAAAAAGGTACAATTTTCATTCCCAGTACTTAGTCTTTCTCCTTCTCATTACAGAGACCTACGGAACAATGGGGCTTTGCTATACATGTTAATGAAAGTGCCATGCCTGAAAAAAGCCATAAAACTGAGCCCCAAACAAAAGATTTGAGAAAGTTATAGAAAGATTTGGGGTTTTATTGTAATCCCCCTGAAATTATGCTACACACAGTGCCTCTTAAATCTGTACCATGACTAGAGAGAGGAAAATTAGGAAATGATAGACCATTCCTCTATTCACTGCTCTCTTTACTTCCCCTCACCCGCAGCCACCCAACCAAATCAGCTAAGTATTCAATTGTAACAATAATTACATGAGGAATTGGAGTTTAGATTTTTATAGAGTGGTAGTATTTTCTATAGAAAGAATTTCACTGGAATAAAATACAAAAAGCTGAATAGAAAAATTAAGAGTAAGGGGAGAGAAATACTATGAAATAGTGTGTGCATTTTTATGACATATATTGCATTCGGTTAAAAGCAATAGCAAAGTCCAGCTCAAGTAGCTTAAGAAAAGGAGAATAATACCAAAGATGGGGCATGGGAAGGTGAAGGGTCAGTAACAGTTTCATGCTTCTACTCTGCCATTAACCTGAGAGAATGCTTCTTCCCTCAAGGGGCAAAATGACTGCAATCATTCCGTGCATCCCCATCGGTCTTCTTGTGTCTTCTTTTATCATCCAGGAAAACTTCCCTAGAAATCCCCTAGTTGAATTCCTTTTATGTCTCTCTCTCTAGATTTGTCACATATCCATGCCTTGAAACTATGATCAGCCAAAGGGTGTAAGACCACCAGGAGTGGATTAGAAACATTCCCTCTAGACTATGAGTGGGGTCAAGTTCCTGATGAAACAAATGGCTGAGCAGAGAAGGATGGGAACTTACAAGCCTTGAAGGCTCTGCCAACTAGAAAGAAGGACGTGGGGTTTAGAAATGGCAGTTATATTAGCAGTTGTCTGCATCTGTTCTATATCTCTAATTACAGGGGAGAGAAAATTTTATTTCTCCTTTGAAAGATTCTGAGTTCTAAAATGTGAAACTTCTGGAGCTATTAGATCTATTTTTATTGAACACCATAAATGTGTCATCCCAATTCATTTGCTAGTCTATCCAAAGTCCACTTGAATTATATTGGTAAATATAGAAAAAGGAATGTCAATCATTAAGTCCCTGTGATCAGATGGAGTTGCTTTGTTCCAGACCTCTATCTAACCTCCTTGAGATCTCTCTAGTAGTTTTCAGTGTGATCTTCTCCAATCCATTTCTCTCAACCTCTTTTACATTCTCTGTCCCTTAGTTTTTGCAACCATTCTTCTTCACACTGCTTTTTGTCTCCTTGGATCCATTTCTCCAGTCACCAATTTTATAATCATCCCCCCTAAATCCAAGCCCTTTGATCAAATTTATATTTCCCTCTATTTGATCTTTTGGAAATTGTATCTACTTTCAGGGTTCCTCTATACAGCATAACTCAGAAATGGTTGTTATTGTTGTAAAGTGCCTTTGAGTCAGTTCCAACTCATAGCGACCCTGGATAGGGTTTCTGATGAGCAGCTGGTAGATTTGAACTGCTGCCATTGTGGTTCACAGTACAGTGCCAATCCTATGGCACCACACCAGGAGTCCACTACTATATTTATATTTCCTTAGGGAAGTTGTGTCAAATTCAACTTGGCCAAAAGTTAACACCAAATTTTTCTCCCCAAACTGACTCAGACTCTGAAATTAACATTATTCTGGTAGTATTCAGGCTTAAAACTTTGCATCACAACTGACTGGTCTTTGCATTTCCTTTTGTAGCTGGAGTAAATGTTGCAGTCTTTTTTTTTTTTTTTTTCTGCTGAATTGTCTCTCATATGACATAGTAAATAGAAAATGCTTAGTAATCCTGCCTGACATAGTTAAGTGCTATCTAGTTGGTTTCTACTCATAGTGACCTCAAGAGTATAGGGTTTCCAAGGAGTGGCTAGTGGGTTTGAATCACCAACCTTTCAGTTGTAGTCCAACACTTATCCTACAGCACCACACCAGGAAACCTGATATGTTGTTGTTGTTGTTGTTGTTGTTAGGTACCATGGAGTCAGTGTGGACTCATAGTGACCCTATGCACAACAGAATGAAACACTGCCCAGTCCTGGGCCAACCTCACAATAGTTGCTACGCCTGCACACCACTGTGCCAATGAATATTTGTTTGCTGCTACCAGTGCTAGTAAAATAGTACACAGGTGGTTTACTACAAACTCCTTCAAAGTGTTCTTACTCTTAGTATCTTAATTTCTCTCCAAATGCATGCTTCACATATCCTAATCAAAACCCTCCATGCTATTGCCGTACTTAAAGAGTTCATGATTCTCTAATACCTATCTCAAGGAGCTCTGGTAGCGAAGTGGTTATGAATCGGGCTGCTGATCTCAAGGTCAGCAGTTTGAAACTACCAGAAATTCTGTGGGAGAAAGATGAGGCTTTCTTCTTCCGTAAAGATTTACAGCCTTGGAAACACTGTGCAGAGTCACTATGAGTTGGTCCAGACTCCAGGGCACATAACCACCACCACCACATATCTCAGAGTTCTGGTGTGGAGCTGCAGATACAGCACGGGACAGCAAGTTTGGTTTGAACCACAAGGTCAGCAGTTACGACTCACAGACTGCTCCTTAGAAACCAAATACAGGGTCACTCTGAGTTGGAAACGACTGGATGGCACTTAACAACAACAATACCTATCTCATTGGGCCCTTACATCTTACCTCAGTTTATCCACAAGCTTTTTCATAATCTTGTCTTATGAATATATTATGACTGACGTCCCAGTACAACTATCTCCTGTAGAATCAGTTGACTTCTTCTTGCTCATCATGCCTTCTAAATCCTATTGTACAGATTTAATGTAAAACTGGGATTATTTAATGCAACTCAGTATCTCTATGTGGAAACCGAGAATGACCGAGACTACTAGAGGAGAGCTAGAGCCTGGATTCAAACAAAGATATTCTGACTCTCCATTTAAAGGTCTTTCAAATCGACCAAATTTATCAACGCAGTGCAATAGTCCTGTAGACTTATACTATGCTTAGGAACACTGCAGGTGCAAATGGCTAAGTCTTCAGTGGCTAGCCGAAAAGGATGGCAGTATGAACTCACCTGCTATTTCCAGAAAAGACTTTGTGATCTGCCATTTTGTTGTTGTTGTGTGCCATCCACTCAGTTCGAACTCATGACAAGTCTATATAGGGTTTTAGAGGAGTAGCTTGTGGTGGGTTTGAACCACCAAGCTTGTGATTAGCAGTCCAGTGCTTAGCCTACAGTGCCACTCCAGGACTCCTCCATAAAAATTATTGTTGTTTTTTGTTAGGTGTTACCAGGTTGGTTCTGACACATAGCAACCTTACACAAAAAAGGAACAAAACACTGTGCGGTTCTGAGCCACCCTCAAAATTGTTGTTAAACTTGAGCCCACTGTCGCTGCTGCCAATGTACCAATCCATCTCATAGAGGTCTTTCTCTTTTTTGCTGACCTTACACTTCACTTAGCATGATATCCTTCTCCAGGGAGTGGTCCCTCTTGATAATGTGTCCTACTTAATGAGAGACAGTTTCACCATCCTGGCTTCTAAGGAGGATTTTGGCTGTACTTTTTCCAAAACTATTTTTTTGTTGTTGTTCTTCTACCAGTTCATGATACTTTCAATATTCTACTCCAATACCATAACACAAATGCCTCATTTCTTCTACTGTTGTCCTTCTTCATTCTCCAACTTCTACATGCATGTGAAGCTATTGATAATGCCATGGCTTGGATCAGGTACACCTTCAAACTATCATCTTCTACTTCAAGGTCAATATTCCAAACTGACATCTTTGCTCTTGAACATTTAAAGAGGTCTTATGTAGCAGATTTGCCTAATGCAATTCATCATTTGATTTTTTTTTATTGGTGTTTCCTTGAGTGTCAGTAGTGGATCCGAGCCACATAAAGTCTTTGACAATGTCAATCTTTTCTCCATTTTCCATGATGTTACGTATTACTCCAGTGGTGAGGATTTTTGTTCTCTTTACATTGAGGTGCAACCCATACTGAAGTCTGTGGTCTTTGATCTTTATAAGCAAGTATTTCTAGTCCTCTTTGCTTTCAGTAAGCAAGGTTGTGTCATCTGCATAAATTGTTCATGAGTCTTCCTCCAATCCTGATCTACGTTCTTCTTCATATAATCCAGCTTTAAGGATTATTTTCTCATCGTATAGATTAAAAAATTATGGTGAAAGACTATGACCCTGGTACACACCTTTCCTGATTTTAAACCATTCAGTGTCCCCATGTTCTGTTTGAATGACTGCCTCTTGGCCTTTGTACAGATTCCTCATGGGCTTAACTAATTAAGTGTTCCAGGATACTCATTCTCCGCAATGCTTATCATGATCCACACAGTCAAAAGTCTTTGCATAGTCAATAAAGCACAGGTAAACAGCTCTCTGGTACTCTCTGTTTTCAGCCAAGATCCATCTGACATCAGCAATGACATCCTTCACTCCATGTCCTCAACTGAATCTGGCTTGACCCTCTGGCAGTTCCCTGCAATATACTGTTGTAGCCATTTCTTAGTTATCTCTAGAAAAATTTTACTGGCGTGTGATAATAATATTGTGCAATGACTTTGCATTCCATTGGGTCACCTCTCTTTGGAATGGGCACAAATGTGGATCTTTTCCAATCAGTTGGCCAAGTGGCTGTCTTCCAGATTTCTTAGAATAGATGAGTGAGTGTCTCCAGTGCTCCATTAGTTTGTTGAAAAAGTTTAATTTGTATTCCATCAATTCCCAAAGCCTTATCCTCTGCCAATGCTTTGAATGTAGCTTAGACTCCTTTCGTCAGTGCCATTGACTTTTGATCATATGCTAACTCTTGAAATGGTTGAACATCAACGATTTCTTTCTGGTACAGTGACTCTTTGCATTCTTTCTTCGTTTGGTGCTTTCTGCATCATTCAACATTTTGACAGTAGAATCCATACGATTGCATGTCGAGTCGTGAATTTTTCTTCAGTTCCTTTACATTGAGAAATGCTAAGCATGTTCTTCCTTTTTGGCTTTCTAATTCCAGGCCCTTGCACTTTTCATTATAATACTTGACTTTATCTTTTCAAACTGCTTTTTGCAATTTTCTGTTGAGTTTTTTTTTTTTTTTTTTGTGGGGGGAGGTGGTTGTTTGTTTTTTAACTTCCTCATTTCTTCCATTTTCTTTTGCTTTTCTATGCTAGAGAGTAACTTTCAGTTTCCTCTAATATCCATTTGGTCTTATCTTTCTTTCCTGTCTTCTTAATCACTTCTTGCTTTTTTCCCCTTATGATTTTCTTGAGGCCATCCCATAGCGCTTCTGGTTTTCCATCATTAGTGTCTAATGTTTCAAATCTATTCTTGAGATGATCTCTAAATTCAGGTGGGATATGTCCAAGGTCATATGGAAAAGGACAGTTATCTGTTTTAAAGAACTACTCTAAGTTGGAATCAACTGAAGGGCACCCAACTACAATAATGCTGGGTTTATATTGAATCATTTTAAAAACTATTTATAGAAACAAGTTATATCCATACTTAGTGGGATCCTTAAACTTTAGACCTCAAGTAAAGATTTTAATTTACCCTCAATCATTATGTTTTTAACTCAGTGTTCTGTTCAACTGAGGTTTCATGTTGCTTTTATTCCTTGAATATCTATAACTCTTTACAATGATATGCTATAATGAACAACACATTTCTAGGTACCAAGTAGGCACTTGGTACCAAATAGCTGCCTGCTGAGCTAGTGCCTGTTAGAACATAGGTTTAAGATGTCTACCTTGGTAAGCCACAAAAAATATAATTTGGTCCCACTTACAATGAAACCAAACTAGTAAAATTTGGTATAATATAACTTAAGGAGCTTTTTGTCTGACCCAGGGGTCAGAACTGTGTGTAATGTGGCATAATGTCATTCAAGCAGCCCCATAGCAATTTGACATGGAGTTTAACTCATAAACAAGGAGACACAGACAGCAAAGACTTCATATGCAAGCTAGAACATGCTTATCAATAGTTTCATGTTTATAATGGATACTTCTAAAGTGTTGGCCTCGGCTGTCTCTTGATGATGCAAAGACTAATAATTAGGTCCCTGTTATCTGAACCTGCATTTTCATACCAACTTTTTCATTAACATCAGAATCTTACCATGTGCAAAAACAAAACAAAAAACACAGTGGGGGTGGTGGGGGGAGTTGAATTGATTTGTTGTTGTTGTTATGTGTCGTAGAGTCGGTTCCAACTCATAGCGACCCTGAACAGGGTTTCCGAGGCTGTTAATCTTTATGGAAGCAGAACGCCTCATCTTTCTCCCGTGGAGCAGCTGGTAGTTTCAAACTGCTGACCTTGCGGTTCACACCCCGATTCATAACCACTACACTACCAGAGAGCTTATAT
>NW_006408978.1:1114461-1117777 GCF_000296735.1 Chrysochloris asiatica
TAATACTATACATGCAGCACTCTGGGTTAATGCACCAGACTGCAAAGCTGTTTGAACTGCAAGGTCAGTGGTTCAAGCTACCAGCCACTCCTCAGAAACCCTATACAGGGTCATTATGGGTCGGAACCCACTTGGCGGCACTTAACAACAACAACAACAACAACATCTCAAATTCTGATACATCCAAACAACAAGTCAATATAAGAAGACCAGAATAGATTTACTATACAATTGATATATGAAATATGCAAGGGAGACATAAAAATAGAGGAAAGTGTAAGAGCACATACATGAAACAACACCTTTATATTGAGCTCCTTCAGGCAATGAGTACACCAGTCGCTAAGCAGTCTCTCACAGATGCCAATGTTTGAGTACATGTTTGAGGATAAAATTCTTTTTAAGACAAGGAGTGACAGACAGTCATAATGTCAAAGCAATGATCATCAGCACAGATACAGTTGTCCTGGAGTGAGGCCAATCGCAAAGTTGGTTGCAGAAGAAAAATTAGCTCTTCTTAAACCAAGAAGAGAATATAAATGAGCCATTAGTCCATATCTTTGGCTGATTGTATTGTACTATTCTACTGATGTACTCAGTTGCATGTAGACGAGATTTTGGTATCCTTGTTTAAGTACTGGTACATTTATTTGCCTTCATTCTCCCTTCATTTGTTTAGGAGTATTTGGCTATTAATGAAAACAAAACTGCCTCTTGAGATAGATTCTGTTTTCAAAGAGTCTCTAAGCTGACTCTGAATTTTTGTAACTGCCTCCTTTGTTATTCATATCTCTGACCTATATTGTTTAAGTGCATCATTGGCCCAGGAGAATTATTCTCTCTTATTAGGACATGAGACCCAATTATCCAATAAGTCAGTGTTATCTGGGATATAATATATATGTTTGCCCCTTTGAATATTGCTTTAAAAATAATGCATTGTATTTTCTCTCATAAAGAATCCTATAGAATTCTTTTCTAAAAGCAAGCATTTATAGCATGATTAATTTCTTATTCAAACCCTACCTTGAAGAGTCATTTGTCTACTTAGTATAAAGCACTAGTGAAAATCAATTATTGATATGATTAAGAGGATTTCAGTATCCTCAACGCTAATGATGAACTCGTCTACTGGAATCAGTTGTGTTTTATCTTTTACAGTTCCTGTGCGCTCTAAATATAGAACATCAATTAACTTTAGAATAAGTTCTGCAGAGAACAGATCTGTTTTAGTCATGCTCACTAAAGGTGAATCTTTCATTTCCATCCCCAGGAAAATAGCATCGTTCTGTTCATTTCAATACAAGTAAATATATAATTTCCAACCAAAGTCAAAGAAAAATTGTGACCCTAATTGTTGTATTTAGCTTGATCAATGACCCTTGTTATCTAGTGCTGCCTTAACAGAAATGCCATAATAAGTAGCTTGAAAGAACAGAAATGTATGTTCCCATACTTCAGGAGTCTACAAGTCTAGATTCGGGGCATGCTACTACAGGAAGATATTTCCTTGTCTATTTCAGCTTCGAGTACCTGCCAGCAATCTCTACACATACATCTGTCTCTGTCTTCTGTCTTGATTTTTCTCCCTGTGTGTGTTTCCCTGTCCATTCTTACAACTCAGGAGTGATCAATTTAGAACTCTTCCTACTGGTATATGATCTAATTTATATAACAAAGGGAATCCTATTTCCAGACAGGATCATATTTACAGGTGTGTTGTTGGGTGTCATGCAGTGGATTCGCACTCATAGCAATCTCATGTGACATAGAGTTTCCTAGCCTGTTAATTTGTTATTTACAATGTTTGAACCCATTGCTGCAAACAGTAGTTTGCAACACAAAAACAATTGTGAGGATGGCACTGGACCTGGAAGTGTTTCTTTTTGTTGTGCATAGCAGGGTGGCTATGAGTTGGAGCTGACTACCAGGCACCTAACAACTAAAATCTCATTGTTAGGTGCTATCAATGATAGAGCAATATCCATAAGGTTACAAAGAAAATCAGCTAATATGACTTGCACTAAAATTAATGCTCCAACTACCAATGCCAAAAAAGGAAGAAATTTAAGATTTTTACCAACTTTACAGATTGAAATTGAACAAGCGTGCAATCAAAATGCAAAAGTTGAAAACAAAGAAAGACTAGAAGTTGGAAAATTTGGAGTTAGTGATAGAAACACCACTAGAGATCACATGATAGTATTCTTCAAGAGTCACAATTTATTTATTGTAGAAACTTTTAGTTCACCAACATAGAGTCTATGCACAGTGTCTAGCCAGTTTGTCATCCTGCAGTAGCTTGCACATTGCTATGATACTATAAGCTATGCTACTGGTAGTTGAAATACCAGTAGGTCACCAGACAGACAGGTTTCAGCTGAGCTTCCAGAGTAAGACAGACTAAGAAGAAGGAAAAGCAGACTACTTCAGGATGTATAACCACTAAAAACCTCATAAATAGCAGTGGAACATTGTCAAATATAGTGCAAGGAAATGAAAACATTAAGAAGAGCACCAAAAATTGTCAGGTTTAGTGACATGAGTTCCGATAGTTGGAAGACACTCACAATACAACTGGGAAAGGCTGTCACCTGGAAGTACAGTTGACCATGTTGAGGTTAATGGACTAAGCTTTTGTGACCTTTGTTTGCTGATGAAGCACAATTCAAGATGAAGAGAAACAGCTGCAAATACCTATTAATAATCAGAACACACAATGTATGAATTATGAATCTAGGAAAATTGGAAGTTGTCAAAAATGAAATGGACCTAAAATGAGGGGGCAATAAAGGCATGAAATGACTGGCTTACAAGTTTGAAGACGACATTTAGTTTCAGAGTGTGCCGGGGAAGGTAGAGTCCCCACTGAACAGTTTTCATATTGTCTAGATGGGTCTGGTGAAAAGAGATGGAGGTAAGATTCTTATGATTCAATAGCAATTGTTATCATAACTAATTGTGACTGTCACAACTGTAAAAGTAGAAGGTTTATAACAAAACTGGGAGTAGTTAATCTTACAGTCCAGAAACAGGACCCTACCACCATGAAGGGGGAGAAGCACAAGCAGAATGCAGGACCCTATCTAGAGAAGCAGGTTCACCAGAGATGGAGGCAGAGATTAGGAAATGGAGAGAGAGAGCAGCTCAGGACGCTAGACTCATGGAAAGAAAGAGATTAAGTGCTGGTGGCAAGGAGGCAGGCTTACAGAATGTGCCCTTTGGTTGTTTAAATGAGTTGTTTAAATTAAATGAGTTGTTTAAAGGAGTTGTTTAAATTCCTGGGTATTTTGTGTACATCCCCCTAGCCCCCCGC
>NW_006408978.1:1117877-1119098 GCF_000296735.1 Chrysochloris asiatica
TCATTGCAATGAAATGATAGTGTAAGGCCAGTGTTCTCCCATGTAAATTATCACTAAATTCACAGGAAAAAAAAAAAATGAAATTGAATGCATAAAGATTGATAACCTAGAAATTAATAACCTGAAATTGATAGATTTTGGTCATTTTAAATCTGACAATTACATGGTTTACTATGCCAGGAGGGATAAATTAAAGAGAAACAGCACAGCATTCATCATTAAAAAGAACATTTCAAGATCTATCTTGAAGCACAATGCTTTCTGTGAAAGGATTATGTCCATATGTCTGCAAGAAGACCTGCCAATACCACTATTATATAAATTTACACACCAGCCACAAAAGCTAGTTGTAATGAAATTGAAGATTTCTACCAACTTTTCAGTCTAAAGTTGATCAAGCATGCAATCAAAATAGATTGATAATTCCTGGTGATTTAAATGTGAAGATTGGAAACAAAGAGGAAGGATCAGGAGAAGGAAAATATGGCTTTGGTGATATAAATAATGCTAGAGATTGCATGCTAGAAGTTTACAAGGCCAATGATTTATTCATTGCAAACACCTTTTTTAAAATATAAAAGGTGATTATACACATGGACCTTATCAGATGGAATACACAGAAATCAAATTGATTACATCTGTGGGAAGAATCTATGCAAAACCTCAATAGCATCAGCCAAAATCAGGCAGACTGTGAAATCGACCATTAATTGTTCATGTGCAAGTTCAGACTGAAGCTGAAGAAAACATTTTAAAAGTCCATGAGAGCCAAAATATGACCTTGAACATATCTACCTGAATTTAGAGACCATCTCAATAAGAGATTTGATACATTAGACATTAACTAGTGAAGGCCAGAAGAACTGTGGGATGACATCATACAGGAAGAGATATAGGAAGAAAGAAAGTCATTAAAAAGACAGTTAAGAAAGAAAAGACCAAAATGAATGCCAGAAAAATGTCTGTTAGTTCACTGGCTAGAGGGTAGACCCAAGTTAAGTCAGGTGACGTGGAGGGCTAGATCAAAAAACAGGAAGGGCAATATATAAGAAGAGCGAGGTTGGCAGAAGAATGATGAAGACAGGTGAAGACACAGGGAGGTATACAAGGGCCAAAAGGGATAGAGGTAAATAACAATACATATACAACCTTGACATAACAATGTTCTGTGAGCTGATACATGGACAGAGACACATTCTGAATGGGTAAGTGGGAAAAAAA
>NW_006408978.1:1122223-1123279 GCF_000296735.1 Chrysochloris asiatica
CCTTGGAAGCCAGGATGGTGAATCTTCGTCTTTCACACTTCGGACATGTTATCAGAAGGAACCAGGCCCTGAGGAAAGACATCATGCTTGGTAAAATGGAAGTTCACCAAAAAAAGAGAAAGGCCCACAACAAGAATGATCGGTACTATGGCATTAGCTACAGGTTCAAGTGAAACAACAATTGTGAGGATTCTGGAGCACCAGGCTGTTTCCATTTGTTGTGGATAAGTTCACTAGGAGTTGGAAGCGACTCAACATCATTTAACAACAATTACTGAAAGAATGTGGATGTTGCTAGAACACAGGAATCAAACTGACTACATCTGTAAAACGAGAAAATGGAGGAGATCATTGTCTCCTGTCAGATCTAGGTCTGTGGCCAACTGTGATTCAGATCATAATGCTCATATGCAAGACCAAGTTGAAGCTGAAAAAAATTAAAGCAAGTCCATGAGAGGCAAAATGCAAACTTGAATATTTTTCATGGTTAGGGATCATCTCAAGAATAGATTTGACACATTGAAAATTAATGACCAATAACTATACTGTTGAGTTGTGAGATGATGTCAAATCTATCATACATGAAGAAAACAAAAAGTCATTTAAAATACAGAAAACACACATGCACACACAAAAAAAGACCAAAATGCATGTTATGAGAGAAAACACACATGCACACACAAAAAAAGACCAAAATGCATGTTATGAGAGACTGAAATTAGCTCTTGATTACAGAGACCACTTGTCAGTCAGTTTGTCGTACTGTGGTGGCTTGTGAATTACTGTGATTCTGAAAGCGATGCCACCAGTAATTTAAATACCAGCAGGGTCACCCATGGTGAACAGGTTTCAGATGATCTTCCAGACAAAGAAAGACTAGGATGTTCTGAATATTTAGTCACTGAAAACCTTATGAATAGCAGAGAAACATTGTCAGATATAGTGCCGTGAAATGAGCCCCTCAGGTTGGAAAGCACTCAAAGTAGAGTTGACCCTGATAACGCGACTGGAGTAAAGCTCATGGGAGAAAAGCCCACAGGACCTTCATTTGCTGAT
>NW_006408978.1:1125409-1128947 GCF_000296735.1 Chrysochloris asiatica
CCACCACTGGACCAGTAAACAACATTCTTATCAACAGAGAAAAGATTGAAGTTGTCAAGGACTTCATTCTTCTTGGATCAACTATCAACACACTATCAACAACTATCAACAACTATCAACAACTATCAACACACAAGGAAGCAGCAGTCAAGAGACCAAAAGATGTATTACATTAGGCAAATGTGCTGCACAAGACCTTTTTAAAGTGTTGAAGAGCAAAGATGTCAGCTTGAGTACTAAGGTGCAGCTGACCCAACCATGGCATTTTCAATAACCTCATATGAATGCGAAAGCTGGACAGTAAATAAGGAAGATTGTAGAAGAATTGATGCCTTTGAGTTACGGTGTTGGAATAGAATATTGAAAGTGCCTTGGGCTGCCTAAAGAACCAATAGATCTGTTTTGGAAGAAGTGCAGCCAGAGTGCTCCTTAGAGGCTAGCATGGCCAAACGTCATCTCTCATACATTGGACATATTATCAGGAGGGACCAATCATTGTAGAAGGATATCATGTTTGGTAAGGTAGAGGGTCAGAGAAAAAGAGGAAGACCCCGCAATGAGATGGATTGGCCAAATGGCAGCATCGATGGACTCAAGCATGGCAACAGTAGTGAGGTTGGCCCAGGATAGGGCAGTGTTTTGTTCTCCTGTGCTTAAGGTCGTTATGGGTCGGTACCGACTCGATGGCACCTAACAACAACAACAAAGAAATTATGAAGTAAATTAACTCAACATAAGATTTTACAGGGTGGCTCAAGTAGAAAAATGAAAAACTATTGCAATGAAAGGTGCAAAGACCTGAAGTTAGAAATTTAAAAGGGAGGCACACACTCATTGGGCATTTATCAGACTGAAAGAACTGAAGAAAAAATGCCAACCTCAACTTGCACTTTCAAAGAGCCCTGGTAACATAGTGGGACTACACTTTGTGCTGCTAAATATAAGGTCAGTAGTTTGAATCCACAAGATGAGGCACTTGAATCCACTGGAGAAAGATTTTGCGTTGTGTTCCCTAAAAGATGTTAAAATCAAACTATCAATACACAATAGCTACACAGGCAAATACTGAAAGATTCAAGAAGCTTCAAAAGAAGATGGAAGGACTACAGAGTCACGCCACCAAAAAGAATTGGTCTATGTTCATCCATTTCAGGAGGTAGCATCTGATTAACAACTGGTGGTAATTAAGGAAGAGTCCAAGCTGCACTGAAAACATTGGCAAAAACAAAACCACTGAAGTCAATGGGATACCAATTAAACTATTTCAACAAAAACTATTGTTACTATCACACACAAGTTAAGATTCTTCTAAAAATTCAAAAAGGGTTACAGCAGTAAATTAACACTGGACTGTCAGAAATTCAGAAGTTGGATTCCAAAGAGGACATGGAATGATGAATATGATTTCTGATTTCAGATAGATCCTGAATGAAAGCAGAGAATACAGAAATATATTTACCTGAGATGTACTGACTATGCAAAGGTATTTGACTGTGTGGATCATAAATAATTATGAATAACCTTTTGGGAAAATGGAAGTCCAGGATACTTAATTGTGCTCATGAACAAGGAGCTGAAAATCTGGTAGATTTGAACTACTGACCTTGTGGTTAGCAGTCCAGCTCATAACCCATTGAGCTACCAGGGCTTCTTTGTTTACATGTAAAGGAGCCGAGATTTCAATACACATTTTGGAGCAGTGGTCACAATTTGTAACAACCTTCTTATTTGGTATTTGTTTTAATATGAGGGAGTCATCAGAAAGTTCATAGGAAAATTCCATTATCTTTTCATTCAATTTTCTCACAAACTTTTCAAAGCCCCCAGCATATAATATCTGGCATTTCCAACTAATTACCATCCTAAAGTCATCTCTACTAACTCAGAAATGATTTGGTTATGAAAGAACATCATGTGCAATGTTGATGAGGCCTCTGTAAGTGAACATGGAAGATGTGATCAAATGAAGTGATGGATGGAATTGGAAAGTCAGAAAGAAGGTGACCATTCCTGTGAGAAAGGTCTCTGGAAACAGAGGTTACTTAACTTCATCTATTTCACTTCCTTCCTTAGAGAAGTTAGTTGTCCCTTTTGGAATCATTCTGCATTTGAAGAGGAGCTACTTAGCATCTCAGCCAGTGTGCATTGCAGGACCTTGGTTGGTGGGAAACATACAATGATGGTTTCCTGAGGCAATATGTATCTCTTAAGTCTTTGCTCAGGAATCTTAATGATTACCTGAAGCTGGTCCCATCATTTTTTTTTTTTTGGTGATTTTCAGTTTTAAAAAATTCCAAACTAACTTCATTTCACATGTGCTTCATGTTTGTTTACCTTCTTGCTCTAAGTGCCAGTCAGCGTGGAACCTGATGAACTAGGAGTGAGGCTGTGACCTCATCAGCTGCTTTACTTCTCTCCTTTTGCATCTTATTTCCTTCCTGTTGGGCTTTGGAGAAAGAAATAGAATTAATTAAACTGAAAATGCGTATCAGAACTCAGCAGTCCCTACTTTTTTGACCAGTACTGACGAATTGTTTGTGGACTACTGACTGGGATATGGGTCTTTAATGAAGTGTGTGTATGTGAATTAAAACAGAAAAAAGACCTAGTGATTGTCAGGGCCAATTTGACTCGTGATGACACCATATGTGACAGCATAGAACTATGTTCCATAGGGTTTTCAGTGACTAGTTTTTCATAAGAAGGCCACCACCAGGCCTACCTTCCAAGCTGCTTCTGGTTAAACTCAAACTTCCAACCTTTTTGTCAGTAGTCAAAGATTTGCACTTCTCTGGACTTCAGATGTAAATAGAGAACCCTGATATCACATATTACACTCTGCAAAATATCCTGAATCTCTTGTTGATGGATCTCAAATTGTAAGAAATCTGATTTAGTTCAACTTAATTACATTTATAACCTAAGAATAATGGATGCTTAACCTCATCTCCAAAAGTATCCTTTGTATGTAATAATAATAATAAAAAAAACAGGTTACTTATGTTTTGTAGATTCATCTAATAAGATACTACCAACTTTGGGAGAGTCTAAAACAGGAAAGAGTGATATTGTTCATTGTTTTAATGACAAACATGTGAGCCACATAGGCAGATGTAAATTTTCTAGCTGTGTTGTTAGGGGTCATTGAGTTGGTGCCAACTAATAGCCACCCTATGTACAGCAGAACTAAACACTGCCTGGTACTGGGCCAACCTCACAATTGCTGCCACACTTGAGCCCATTGATGATGCCATTTGTCAATCCATCTAGTTGGGGGTCTTACTCTTGTTCTCTGACCCTCCATCTTACCAAACATGATGTCCTCCAGTGACTGCTCCCTCCTGACAATATGTCCAAAGTATGAGAGACCAAGTTTGGCCATCCTGGCCTCCAAGGAGCACTCTGGCTGCACTTCTTTCAACACAGATCTATGGGTTCTTTTGGCAGCCCATGGCACTTTCAATATTCTCCTCCAACACCATAACGCAAAAGCATCAATTCTTCTACGGTCTTCCTTATTCACTGTCCAGCTTTCGCA
>NW_006408978.1:1129447-1130486 GCF_000296735.1 Chrysochloris asiatica
AAGATGAGGCTTTCTGCTCCTGTAAAGATTTACAGCCTCAGAAACCCTGTACAGGGTCGCTATGAGTCGGAACCGACTCCATGGCACACCACCATGAACATCATGAGTTACTTATCAACAATAACAATATATCCAAAAGAGTACTATTTCAATATGTATTCAGTGTAGAATATTATTAATGCTATATGAATTTTTATTTTGCTTTTATATGAAGTCTTAATAAATATTTTCCTCTGTATTAAGTCTTCAAAAATACAGCACATCTCATTTAGACTGGTTCTCAAAAATTCAACTGCTTAAAAACCATCTGTAGCAAGTGGCTATTATATTTGAAAGTTGATTACTAACTGATTACTCACTTGACCAGGGCACACTGGGCTTCAAAATATGGCCATGTTTCCAACCTCTCTCAGAATTTCTTTAAAAAATCCATCCCAACTAATACCACTATTTCTGCTATGAAAAAGCTCATAAAATTTGCAATTTAGAGACACTTTTGCACTAACAAAGGAGGACAACGATATCTCATTAGATAAAGTGCACTGACAATTGTCTTCCAGTAGCATACTGGCTAAAACCTCTCTGTTGAGAGTTGGGTTCATACACATTGAGGTCTACACCCATTCGATCTTAAGTCCAAGGCCTTATCCACTGAGTCATCTTGGTGACTATGTAAAGGCATTCGACCTGTGTGGATCATAATAAACTATTAATTACATTGCAAAGAATGGATATTCTATAACACATAATTGTGCTCATGATAAACCTGTACATAGACCAAAAGGCAGTCCATTGAATGGTCTAATATCAGGAAGGTGTGAATCAGGGTTGTACACTTTCACCATACTTATGCATACAATGCTATAAGTGATAGGATAATATCCATGCGCCTACAGGGAAGCCCAGTTAATACCACTATTATTCAAATTTATGCACCAATCACTAAAGCCAGTGAAGATGAAATAGAAGAATTCTACCAACTTCTTCAGTCTGAAATCGATCAAACATGCAATCAAGATGTATTGCTCATTACTGGTGA
>NW_006408978.1:1130586-1133302 GCF_000296735.1 Chrysochloris asiatica
CATGAGCTAGAGAGTAGTGAGCTAAAATGGACTGATATTAGCCATTTTTAATCTAATAGTAATAAAGTTTACTATCCTAGAAACAAGAAATTGAAGTGGAATGGAATCACATTCATCATCAGAACATTTCAAGACCATCCTTGAAATGCAATCCTGTCTATGATAGGATACTATCCATATGCCTACAAGTTGGGCAAGTTAATATCACTATTATTCAAATGCATGCAATAACTTCTAATGCCACTGATGATGAAACTGAAGAATTGTAGTTCTTAAAAAATTGTAATTAATAAAACAAGCATTCAAAATGCATTGAAAATTCTGTGTGATTGGAAGGTGAAAGTTGGAGACAAAGAGGAAGGACCAAGAGTTGGAAACCATGGCTTTGGTGATAGAAATGATGCTGGAGATCACATGATAGAAGTTTTCAAGCCAATGACTTCTTCATGGCAAATATCTTTTACAAACAACATAAAAGGTGATTTTATATACATGAACCTTGCCAGATGGAATACACAGAAATCAAATTGACTACATCTGTGGAAAGAGAAAGTGGAAAAGCTGAATATCATCAGCCAAAACAAGGCCAGGTACGGACTGTGGAACAGACCATCAATTGGTCATATGGAAATTTAGGCTGAAGCTGTTGAAAATGAAAACAAGTCCGTGAGAGCCAAAATATGACTTTGAACATGTTCCATCTGAACTTAGAGATCATCTCGAGAACAGATATTCTACATTAGACACTAATGACCAAAGAGCAGTAGAGTTGTGGGATAGCATCAAAAACATCATACAGGAAGAAAGTAAAAGGTCATTAAAAAGACAGGAGAGAAAGAAAAGACCAAAATGGATATCAGAAGAGACTCTGAAACTTGCTCTTGAATATAGAAAAGTTAAAGCAATAGTAGGAAAACAAAATGGCAGCTCAAGAAAATAAGTCAAATATTATATTGATATGTGCAAAGATGTGGATTTAGAAAGCCAAAAAGGAAAAACACACAGCATTTTTGCAAGCTGAAAGAACTAAAATAATTCTAGCCTCACTTGCAATATTGAAGGATTCTATGGACAAAATATTGAATGATGCAGAAAGCATTTAAAGAAGATGGAAGGAATATACTGTACCAAGTCGAAATGGTTGCTGTTCAACCATTTCAAAAGTTACCATATAATTAAGAATCACTTAAGACATTGGCAAAAATGCCAGTAATTGACAGAATGCAGATTGAAATATTTCAACAAAGTGATGCAACACTGGAGGTGTTGGCTAACCAATTTGAAGAGATCCATATTTGAGTCCATTCCAAAAAGAGGGGACCCAACAGAATGCAGAAATCACCAAACATTATCATTACTATCACATGCAAGTAAAACTGTTGCAACAGTATATCAACAGGGAACTTTCAGAAATTCAAGCTGAATTCAGAACAGGGTGTGAAACAAGGAATATCATTGATGAAGTCAGATAAACTTGGCTGAAAGCATAGTGTACCAGAAAGATGTTTACTCATGCTCTAACAAATAAACAAAGGCCTTTAGATTGTGTTTTGTTGTTGTTGTTGTTGTTGTTGTTAAGTGCCATTGAGTTGGTTCCAACCTATAGTGACCCTGTATGGGGTTTCCAAAGAGGGATGGTAAGCTTGAACCACCAACCTTGCTTTTCAAGCTGATTTTGTAGTCCAGTGCATTAACCCACAGCACATGACAAACTATGCATAAGATTGCAAAAAATGGATATTCAAGAACACTTGGTTGTACTCATGAAGAACCTGTACACAGACTAAGAGGCTGTTGCTAAAACAGAACAATGGGATATTGACTGGTTTAAAACCTGGAAAGGTGTGTGCCAAGTTTGTATCTTTTCACGATACTTGTTAAATCTATATGCTAAGTAAATAATTTGAAATGCTGGATTACATGAAGAAGAGCATGGCATCTGGATTGGAAGAAGACTCATTAACAACATGTGATATACAGATGATACAAACTTGCTTGCTGGAAGCAAAAGGGATATAAAATACTTACTGATGAAGATCAAAGACCACAGCCTTCTGTATGGATTGTACCACAATGTAAAGAAAACAAAAATTCTTATAACTTGACTGATAAATAACCATGATATGGAAAAAAGATTGAAGTTGTCAATGACTTCATTTAGCTTGGATCCAAAATCAGCACTCATACAAGTATCAGTATAGATATCAAACAACATAGTGCATTACACAAATCTGCTGCACAAAACCTTTTTAAAATATTTAAGAGGAAAAATGTAAGGTTGAGGACTATGGTATGCCTGACACAAGTCACAGCAATTTCAGTAGTCTAATATGCATGTGAAAGTTGGACAATGAATAAAGAAGACCTTAGAAGAATTGATACATTTGAGTTATGGCTGGTGTTTATGTGCTGCGGAGTCAGTTCTGACTCATAGTGACCCTATACAGGGTTTTCTGAGGCTGTAAATCTCTAAGGTAGCAGAAAGCCTCATCTTTCTCCCGCTGAACCACTGGTAGTTTCAAACTGCTGAACCTGAGGTTAGCAGCCTGAGTTATGGTAGGGGAGAAAAATATTTAAAGAACCCTGTACAACTAGAAATACAAATAAATCTGTGTAGGAAGAAGAATAACCAGAATGCTCCTTAAAAGTCAGGATGACTGACATTATTTCTCATACTTCAGATATATTATCAGGAGGAATCAGTCCATGGAGAAGG
>NW_006408978.1:1133832-1139418 GCF_000296735.1 Chrysochloris asiatica
CCCTATGAAGCTTGTGCATTGCATAAGACCAAAGGTGGAAACCAGAATCCCATCCAGAATTGTCTGAGGTGGGAAATTTCTACTGGAAGGGATGAGTAGACCAGCCTGCAGCATCTAGAAGAACAGAAGATACTTCATGAAGAATGATCAGCAGGAAAAATCAGAAACAATAATGGCAGTATGATTGATTGATACAAGAACAAGTAAGCTGTTCACCCAGAAGCCATCAAGGCAAGTGGTCGGGTCCCCTCAGAGCAAACTCCCTTCTAAGACTAAGATTCAAGGGGAATACACGAGCAGGCATGTGGTCTGGCTGGTAACCACGTTGGTCACCAATAAGGGGAGGAGGGGAAAAAATAGCAATGAAGTTGGGATCTAAGTCTGACTCCTGTGAACCCAGGAGGAGACCTGGATGGCCAGCAGTTATAGCAAGACCCGGGACTATTGGGCCCAGAGGCAGTGACATGGCCACAGAGGACTAGAGAGGAGAATGAAGCATCCAGCTGATATGAAGTGAGGAGAGATGCACAAGAACACCCATATTTGCAGATAGTACCCACTTGACCTGGTTTCAATGGCTGGATGATCTGAACTCGATTAAAAGAAGAAAGAGGGAAGGAACAACAACAAAAAAAGAGTAACTAATTATAGTTTGATGCACTTTACCTATACATATGGATGTAGTACCTCAAAAAGGGGAACAAATCTTTACAGCAAGGATCACTCCCACCCATTCAGTACACAGGGTTGACAGGGATGGACTACTTAGACATTGGTTACCCAAAATGGGGAGGGGGGGCTATAAAGGCAAGAAGCGATTGGCTTATGATCTTTCAAGAGGGAGCCTAGCTCCAGATGGGGCAGGGGTAGGTAGAACCTCCACTGAATGATTTCCAATCTGTTGGGACCGGGCTGGTGAGAGGAAATGGGGATAAGACTCTTGTTGTACAATAGTGAATAATTGCCATCAGGACTGACTGTGTATGTCGGAAATGTAGAGGTGGATGTTTTTTGACAAAAGGAAGGGAGTGATTGATTTTGCAGCCCAAAAGCAGAGGTCCCTGGGACCATCAAGTGAGAAGAGCAGGCATGGAGACAAAGATGTGTACAGATGGAGTGGCTTGGGACATGGGACTTAGGGAGGGAGACAGGCTGTGTATTGACATCTGGGGAGGCGGGCCTGTGGGGTGTATCCTTTGGTTATTTGATGAAGCATGGAGGGAATTGTAATCATTGCAATGAAACGGAATACGATAGGATGAATGTAAAACTGATGTTCTCCCATGTAAACCCACATAATTCACAATAAAAACTTAAAAAAAAAAAGTCTCAGCAAAGAAGAAGACCCCCCAATGAGATGGATTGGCACAATGGCAGCAGCAATGGGCTCAAGCATATCAAAGATTGTGAGGTTGGTGCAGGACCAGACAGTGTTTCATTCTGTTGTGCATAAGGTCTGTATGAGTCAGTACCGACACAAAGGCACCTAATAACAACAACTACTCCAAACCTGCAGATCCTGCCCAGACCAACTCTGGACTAGCTCTAACTAGGCGAAGCAGCTGAATAGATACATGGGCGGGGGGAGGATGGGAGGCAGGTGATTTGTGTTGGCCAAGGCATGGCCATCTTTACTTTCATGGACCTCTTTGAAAGCAAGATGGTGGTGGATGGCACAGAGGCATATTGCTTATTGGTATCAAGAAAAGTGTGAAATTTTGTCTTGCACCCCAAATTACCCTGTTGACCTGTGGTTTGGCAACTCCCCACCCACATATACTCCTGGAGAAGCTCCTACTCTCCATAAAGTTGGAGCCACATCAAAGTGACTTGGGAGCTAGCGATAGCAATCAGGTATGGCCTGTTCCAAACCTGCAGAACTGGTTCTGGCAAGCCCTGGACTAGCAGGAACGCTCACCCATGGCTACCCTCTGGGATGGAAATACCCTGATCTCCCAGCAATGTCTAGGTCTACATGAACTACTTCCAGATTGGGTGACTAAAACAGACAACATGTAGCCCTGCAGGAACTGCATCTAGGTCTGGGAGTATCATATCTCATCCATTGCCCAACCACTATGTGATGTCCCTGGTTTGCAGAAGACCACATAATTTTCACCTCTCTAAGTCTGGCACCTGCCTTTTTGCCCCTTTTTATTGTTTTTGTTTGCTCATTGTTTCCTCCAAATCTTCCTCTCTTTTCCTATCCTTGTTTGTTATCCTTTCTACTCCACTTTTTTTCTTCTTTTTTTCAATGTCTTTTTCTCAAATTGTGCTGCTGCTTTCTTTTATTCTCATAGTTTTCTTTACTATTCTCTGGTCTCCTTCTCTTTTGCTCATCTCACTCCCTAATTGTGTTTAGTTCTTTTTCCTTCTTTGTATATTTCTTTCTTAGTTTTCTTTTCCAGGTTTTTTTTTTTTTCCCTCTTTATTTCTTTTTGATTATTGTTTTGTTTTTCTAACTATTGTTTTCTTTTATTATTATTATTCATTATTTTCTCTTTTCAGTGCTATTTGCTTGTTTGTTTTCCTTCTTTCTGGTGCGTGCTTTCTTTTTGCCTCACCCAACATGGGACAGCAACTGTGTCCATATAACCCAGCCACACCATACCCTCTGTAATCTCTCCTGTTGTTCAAGGAAAATACCAGCTGCTATACATCTGATCAACGACAACAACTAGAATCAGCCAAACTCATCTTAAATGGATCTTCACTAATGGTGAAGAAAGAATGCCACACATAATTCAGTTTTCTTATCACATATATTTTGAATCCCCTAATCAAGCCAACCAGGAGGCAGTTGGTGAGGCTGTAAGAATACACCAACATACAATCATTAATTTAATACAAATACAACAATACCATGATGTCTCAGAAGCAACAATTTATGTTCACTTGAAGAAACAAAATAGTGTAGCTCAAACAAGAGACAGAGCTAGAAAACATTTTTTGAGGTAAAAAACACATGGGTCGGTATCAACTTGACTGCACTTAACAACAACAACAACAACAAATAAAAGAGAGGTTGAGGAAAACAAGGAAAAATTTAGTGAAAAATACAAACAAAATAGATTAAGGATTGAAGAAAATGCAAAATCTGCAAATAGAAATCCACAACATTAAAACAAAATACAGAAAATTTCAGAAATGGGAAATACACTGAAAGGTCAAGGAGTAGATCTGAGTCAATAGAAGCACAAATTAGCAAAACCTAAGATAAACCCCTCAATTCTCTTAAGCTAGAAGCATGAAAACAATGAGAAAAAAGGGAAAAAAAATCTGAAGAAAGACTATAGGATAACATGAATAAGGATAATTTTTGGAAGTTTGGAATTTTATAACAATAAAAGATAAAGAAAAGATCATCAAAATCTGTTGGAAGGAAACTTCTGAAACATTGTGAAAGATGAGAAGATTAGCATTTAATACTTCAAAACAAAGTTTTCCCTAGTGTCAACAATGTGTCAGAGGTGTGTGGATGTGCATTGTCATTCAAGATCATGAAGCACTAGGATAGCAGTTATCTGCATTTAATCCAAAGTAGTTTAGGCTTCAGCACTTCAGTGAGCATCTTACTGTAAGAAGCACTGTTAACACAATATATCCAAAAATCAGAAGGAGAACAGCAATGTAATTCTACAGCCACCAAAAGAAAAAAATAAATAAAGACTAGAGCAGAAAAAAATGAAATAGAAAAAAAAAAACAAAAAACAAAAACCAACAATGAAAGAAATCAACAAGACAGGAAGTCAGTTCTTTAGGAAAGAGTAGTAATATTAAGAAACCATTGGCAAATCTAGCAAAAGAAAGCAGGAGAAGATGCTAATAACATGCATTAAAAATTATATGGGTGATGTCACAACAGACCCAATAGAAATAAAAATAATAGCAGAGTACTATGAAGAATTGTACCCCAATAAATTTGAAATTCTAGTAAGAAATGGACATTTTTTTTAGAAAAAGAATGACATGCATAAACCAACACAGGTTGAATTAGAAAACTTGAACAAACCTATAACAAAAGAAGTAATGTATCAGATCATTGAAAAGCTCTCAACAAAAACAGTCCAGGAAAAGATGTGATTACTGGTGAATCCTATGAATCATTCAGAGAAAAAAGGGCACCAATTCTAATCAAATTATTCCGGGACATTGAAAAGGATGGAAACTCCTGAATACATTTTATGAAGCAAGCAGAACCCTCATATCAAAACCAGGCAAAGACATTACTACTAAAAAAGAAAATTGTAGACCAATATCCCTCATGAACTCATGTTAAAAAATTCTCAATAAAATTGCAGTCAACAGAATTCAGCTATATATATATCATGTCCAAGTGAGATTTTTACTAAGTATGCAAGGATGATTCAATATTAGAAAAACAATCAATGTAATCCCTTGTTTTAAGGGATTACATTTTAAGAAAGGAAAAGAACTGCATATTCTATTGATTGATGCAGAATATGCATTTAACAAAATCCAACATCCATTCCTGATACAAACACTGAAAAAAAAAAAAGGAAAATTCCTCAACATAATTATGAACTTCTATGCAATCCAACAGCCAACATTAATCTAAATGGAGAGAAATTGAAAGCATGAACTTTGTGAACCAGAATGTCTTTTATCACCATTCCTATTCAATATTATGTTGGAAGTCATTGCCAGAGCTATAAGGCAAGAAAGGTAAATATATTAAAAGCACCCAAATTGGCAAAGAAGAAGTCAAACTCTATTGGCAGATTAATATGATCCTATGCAAGGAACTGTGGTACAAGTGATTAGGATTTGGACTGCTAACCTCAAGGTCTGAAGTTCGAAACTACCAGCTGTTCCATGGAAAAAAGATGAGGCTTTCTGCTCCCGTAAAGATTAATAGCCTTGGAAAACCCAAGCAGGATTGCTATGAGTCAGAACAGACTTCATGGTATACTACCACCCCTCACCATCATGATCCTGTACACAGAATATCCCCAAAACTTAGCAAGCAAGTTATTAGAACTCATCAAAAGATTCAACAAAGTAACATGGTACAAGGTAAATGTACAATAATCAGTTGGATTCCTTTACATTAATAAAAAAAATTCTGAAAGGAAATCAATATGATTTACAGTAGACACCCAAAAGATTAAATACTTAGGAATGAATCTAACCAGAGAAACTAAAGACCAATGCAAAGCAAACTACAAACTACTACTCAAGAAATAAAAAAAGACTACTCAAGAAATAAAAAAAAAGACTTATATGGAAACACATACCATGCTCATGGATAGGAAGACTTAATATTATGAAAATGTCAACATTACCCAAAGCATTCTATAGATATAATGCAATCCCTATTCAGATTTCAATGTCATTCTATAAAGAGATGGAAAAAACTGATCAGTAAGTTTATATTGAAAGGAAAAAGACCTCAGATTAGCAAAGCAATACTTAAAGAAGAAAAAAGTTGGAAGCTTCACACTTCCTGGAAGATCTCAAATTTTACTACACAGTCACAGTAGTCAAAATAGTCTGTTGCTGAGTACAATGATGATAAATAGATCAGTGAAACAGAATTGAGAGCCAGAAGTAAATCTATCTACA
>NW_006408978.1:1145396-1168637 GCF_000296735.1 Chrysochloris asiatica
GGGTTTCCGAGGGTGTAAATCTTTACGGGAGTAGAAAGCCTCATCTTTCTCCCGCGGAGCGGCTGGTAGTTTCGAACCGCTGACCTTACGGTTCAATATCCATGATACAAGTAGATATGTCAATATCCATGTTCATTGCAGCATTATTCACAATAGCAAAATGATGGAGACAGCTTAAATACCTATCAATGATAGAATGGATCAACAAATAAACTTTGGTACATACACAAAATAGAATACTATGCAATGTTTAAGACTAATGATTAATCTGCAAAATACCTCAGAACATGTATGAATTTGGAGGACATTATTCTGAGTGAAATTAGTCAATCACAAAAGGACAAATATCGTATGAGATGACAATTGTAAAAACTCAAGAAAAGGTTTTCATGTTAAAAGACACATTCTTTGATAGTTAGCAGGTCATGGGAGGCAAAGGAAAGTAACTCAATGTTTATACCCATGTGGATAGACACATGTTAACTCAATATACAAAACCAAGGATGTTGACAGAAGTATGATAAAGACAGGTGAAGACACAGGGATGCATGTAAGTGTGAGGAGATAGTGGTAAATGCTGTTATATACACAACCTGTAACAACAGTGTTGCATAGGTAGATATATGGACAGCTATACAGACTGAATGTTTATTGGAGAGAGATTAGGCATATACCCACTAATAGATAAGGGTTTGAAAGAGGATTATTTGTACATGGCCATTGACTTTGCTGTAAAAATATTTATGAATGTTGTGGAACATTGTTGTTGTTAAGAGCCGTCGAGTCGGTTAGGACTCATAATGACCCCGTATAGAGTTTCCAAGGATTGGCTGGTAAGCTTGAACCTTGCAGTTCAGCACATTAACACACATGCCATAGCAGGACTTCAGATCCCTCGTTAAGCCTAGTGGCAACAGCAGTGGACTCAAACTTAACAATTGTGATAATGCTGCAGAACTCAGCAGTGTTTTGTTCTGTTGTGCATATGGTCACTAGGAGTCAGAATTCACTCAATACCACCTAACAATATGGGTTTTCTAAGATGTGAACATTAGCAAATGAAAAAAGATTCTTCCTCCCACTTATGAAACCAGGTTAGAAATGGACCTAGAGTCAAATTCAAACAAAGATTGCGCCCTCGAGTTTTGAAAATGCATCGGTAGATTTCATGAAATTTGTCAACCTTCTCAGTCTTGACCCAGCAACACTGGAATTTTAATAAGCTCTGATTAATGGGTTCCCAAAATATATACTCATATTTCTATAGTTTTATCCAGAATTTACTCTAATATTTTATTTTTGTGGATTGATGGGTGTACACATCTTTATGCCTATTTATAAGCAGTTTTAACAAGGCAAATAATTCTGAGCTAAATTTATTGAACTGATATGCCCACTCTGGTGTTTTTTGTTTTGTTTTTATAGATCTTATTATTATTTTTATAATAACTCTAGAGATGAGGATTTATATTATCACTTTACAAATGAGAAAATTGATCATTCTATTTGCTGTCATATCTTGGTGTGGCACTGTAGGCTAAGCATTATTGTCTAAGCACTGTAGGCTAAGCACTATATGACTGCTAACCACAAAGTTAATGGTTCAAACCACCAAGTGATCCTCAGAAACTCTATACAAGGTCACTCACTGTGAGTTGGAACTGACTCAACAACACTTCACAACAACAACATGTGTCACATTCATGATTATAGTGAGGATGTTATCTGATAGCACATGGAAGCCATATTTAACCTAGATGGTTTCTGGATCTTACCACATTGAGCAGTAAGTATAACTCTTTCTACCTATGAGGACTACCCCAGTATAGCAAAAACTCAATGTACGTACATTGAATTAATTAATGAATAGTTGTTATATTTTCTTAAACAGAAAACAATTTTAAAATCAAACAAAATTGATAATCCTTTAAATCCTACAATTGGAGCAAAAAAAAAAAACCACCCCAAAAATGAAAGAAAACAAGTTTGTCAATGTCAAGCAGCTTGGAGCTTCCTTCTCTTCCCTACTGTAACTTCCAGTCAGCTAAATCATTCTCCCTGGTTTTAACAAGCAACAACAAATCTATGATTAACTCACTTCGTACACTGTGGATGCCATGTTTTCCTGGATTACCCACTAGAAAGCTGGGTCTCCTACAAAGGAAAAATGAAACACAACTCCAAAACGGTTGTCCATTTGATTCTGACATTTGCAGACTCCATGTTTATCATAGAAAAGCTAAGCTCCGTAGGGGTTTCAATAGTATGATTTTTGGAAGGAGATCTCCAGGCATCTCGTCTAAGAATCCTGAGTGTGGACTCAATCCTCCAACCTTCTGGTTAGTAGTCAAGTGTGTTAACCATGGGCAAAACCCAGGAACTCCTCTTACAACCTAAGGTCTGCTTTAAATGCATGTAAGCACACAAGCAAACAAGCAAACTCTGAAACCTTAACTACAGGAAACATGCATTTCAAGGGCTCTTTGGCCCACCTTGCCACCTCCTTTAAACACTTCCTGAGTAAATGAGTTCTCATCAATAATTAAAATATTAGAAGGTCAAATAAGTAGACTGCTGAAAGGTGAACCAAAGAAACCTGATGTTGCATATTCTTTTTTGGCATGTATTCTACTTTAAAGAGCCAAAGATGAAGTACTTGCATGTCTGATCTCATGAACTCCTTCTAAGGAATGAACTATATGCAGATGACAGAGTAAGCCACCAAAGAAGAAAGCTAACTTTTAGACAAATATATGGACTTTAAAAAAACATTTTAGAAAAGGTAGAGATGTTTCTTAGAATCATTTGGTAACACTACTAACATTTACATCATTCCAATGAGAAAGAAATCAAATGGCATATTGTATTAGAAAAATCTCTTGCACAAGACCTCTTCAAAGTGCTCTAAAGCAAAGATATCCGTGTGAAGTCTAAAGCGTGCCTGACCAAAGTCATGGTGTTTTCAAAAACCTCATATGCATGTGAAAGTTGGACAATGAATTGGGAGACTGAAGAAGAACTGAGGCATTTTAATTATAGTGTTGGAGAAGAATATTGAAAGTACCATGGATTGCCAGAAGAATAAACAAATCTACTTTGGAAGAAGTGCAGTCAGAATGTTCCTTTAGAAGTCAGGATGGCGAGACTTTGTCTCTCCTTCTTCACACATATTATCAGGAAGGACCTGTCCCTGAAGAAGGACTTGGTGCTTGGTAAAGTGGAGGGTCATTGAAAAAGAGAAAAACCTAAATGAAATTGATTGGCACAGTGGCAGCAGCAATGGGCTTAAGTATAACAATAATTGTGAGGATGATGTGAGGCAGTGATTCATTCTGTTGTATATGGGGTCTCTATGAATCGGAACTGACTCAATGACACCTAACAACAACAATGAGGTGGTGCAGGGTTGTAAAACAACAGCCCCATTAAAGAGAAGTACTCGGAAGCTTCACATTTCTATAATAATGATATTGGCCTTTTGCCTCTGTTATAGCAAATGCATTAAATATTCATGCTGATGTTTATTTTGTAAATGTAAAATGGAATTAGAATAACAAAGTTTATTATCTGGTGATAACATTGGTTATACATTATTTTTTTTGTTTGTTTCACAGACTTTTGTACGTTTGGTTCAAGGTAGCATACTGAATTATGCATAACCATCTTTAAAAATGCATTTCAATAGTTGAGACTACAGTGGGTTGTCAGGTTCTCATATTGAACAAAGCTATGGAGAAGATGGCCACTAAAAACCTAATCAGTACTGAGTCAAAATATTTTTGTGATCCAGATTCTAATTCAATGAGTTCATTTTCTAAGTGAAAATTACAACATGCTCTCTAAAGGTGAGATTTCCTGAAGCATCTTCTTAGAAGAGCTTTTGTGAGGTTACAAATAACCTTAAAATAATCTAGAGATCTAAGAAATAACTTAAATTAACGATGGAATGACAAAGGTGTGGAAGAAACTATATCTATTTAACATATGTCTGCCTTTTAGAAGGAATCATTTCGAGTCCTGTTGTGGCATTGTGGGTTAATGTGCTGGACCACCAAGTCTGATTCATCTGCAAGCTCTGCTTTTCAAGCTCATCAGTCACTCCTCTGAAACACTATCCAGGGTCGCTATGTGTCAGAACCAATTCAATGGCACTTAACAACAATAACATTCACCATAAACCAGTGGTACAGATATGTATACTTTGCTTTGAAGTTAAATAGATACAAAAACTTTAGCTTCTTTGTGTAGGGCTTTCTACTGGGAAACTGTACCTATCAAGCCTCTACATTCTGGATTCTGATTCTCAGAGGTTCAAACACTTGAGTGTGTAAACTTACCTATCTACCCATCATTGTCAAGTGCACTCAAATTCATAGTGAGCCTATAGGACAAAGAAGACCTCCAGGTGGGGTTCCCAAGGTTGAAATGATCACAGAAGCAGATTGTCACATCTTTTACTCATGGAACCACTTCTGGGTTCCAACTGCCTGTGCATATATTTACCATGTGATTTTTCATGTTTGGTAATAAACTACCGTGAATTAAGCAAACTTGTCAAAGATTGATTGGAAATGCAAAAATCCCTATTTATTTATTTTCAATGAGAAATGCAATTATAAATTGGACTCAGGACCAGTCACATAATTTGCAGGGCCCAGTACAAAATGAGTAAGTGGAGTCTTTTGTTAAAAATGATTATGAATTTAAGATGGTGACTTCAGAACAGTAAACAGGTTTGGGATCTCTGAGCATGGAGCTTTCATATAAAAACACAGGTCACATGTCCATAGATTGCTTGTAAGGATAGAATTGGTTGGTTGGTTGGTTGTGTACCTTCGAGCTGCTTTCAACTCATAGGCACCCTGTATAGTATTTCTGAGGCTGTAATCTTTATGAGAGCAAAAAGCCGCATCTTTTTCCTGCAAAACAATTGGTAGATTCAAACTGCTGACCTTGTGTTTAGCAGCCCGACTCATAGGCCACTGTGCTACCAAGAGAAGGAATTTGGGTATATAATTACATTCATAAGAACACTGAAATTTTCTTCTGAAAATTTGGAAATGTGGGAATGCCTTAGCTCCCCTTACCATTGGGCTCATCTTTGTTTAGTTAACTGCCCTTCTGTTAAGGATCCCTGGTGGCACAATGGGTTAAGTGCTCACTGCTAACCAAATGTTTGGTGATTTGAACTCACCAGCCATGCTGTAGGAGTCTGTTTCCATAAGGATTGACAGCCTTACGAACTCTCTGGGTTAGTCCTACTCCGTTCTCTATGGTCACTATGAGTTAGAATCAAATGGAGAGCACTGGGTTTGGTCTGGGTTGTACTTTTTTGTTGTAGTGAGATGGTAGCTCTGACCATCATATCAACCCAACTTTTGTAAAGCACCATGGCTTCTCAGCTGGATTCAGTAAATGCTCTAGTCCCATTAGCTACACTGTGAAAAATCTCTCAGTGAGCGTTATATTTTATCCATAATGATCTGGTTTCTAGCAATGTCCATTCCAGTGATTAACTTGTCATAATCCTACTTCTGGACACTAGAGAACAATCATTTCTACATGGATTAAACTTTATTAATTCATTCACAAGATATTTATTAAGCACCTACTGTCTTAGACTGGGCTTTCTAGAAAAGCAAAACCAGTGAACCTTATATATATATGTATGTTATTAAGAGAAATTAATATCAAGGAAATGGCTCACATAGTTGTAGATATGGGAGAGTCCCAAGTCCTTGTCAGATGAACCAAGATTGGCAGGTTAGATGGCAGACAAGCAGTCAGGTTTGACAGGAAGGCAGGCAGGTCCAGCAGGCAGGCAGAAAAGCAGGTAGACAGGCAGGTCAGTCAGGTAAGAAGGCAGGCTGTTGATGACTCCCAGGATCAGCAGCTAATAGAGCAGGCCACTGGCTCAAGTCCAAAGAACCGTGAGGTCAGAGGATGAGTCAGATGCAAGATCCAGACTTCCTCATCAGGAAGCAAGCAAGCAAGACTGAATGTCTAATATACGGGAAGCGGACTGCATCCCTGAAGAAACTTCCTTTCATTTGATTGGCTGATCATAGGAGACCTCATCATAGAGCAGATTGCATTTTATTAGATCTCATCAAGGGAATAACTACATCATCACTGACAAATTACTAAGAAGCCTGGCCTAATAAAGTTGACACAAAACCCTAACTATCACACTTACCGTATATCAGCTATTAACATATTCAATATTATATCAGAGAGTTTTCTACTTGTTATTGGGACCTCTCTCTTTCTCCCTGCCCCCACCTCTTTTTCCTCCCTCCTTGTCTCTGCTCCAGATCCTGAGTCTTTTTCTCTGTATTGCTCCATATTGTGAGTGAGTTAACTCTCTTCATGTGGTGTCACAAATGGACCCAAATACCTACAAGTTTACATGCCATCTCCCTTGTTTGAAATCTATAAAGATTATGTCAGAAGACCTGACTGGCCACAGTAACTGTGTCCTGGGCCATGGGGCATGGTTATTAGTCATCCATGCAACCTTGACCAATAGTCTCACTGAGAGGTAGAGTAGAGGAGGTAGAGAGAGTTTGCAAAGAAGAAATAAGGGATTCTTGACAGGAAACAATCGCCACTTCCTCCTGAGTCAGTACAGTAGGGCCCTAGAGTCCAGTGTACAAAAATTAAAACAAAAAACAGAACGACATAGTTGCCTTTGATTTGATACCATGTATGTCAGAGTAGAACAACATTTCATAGGGTTTTCAATGGCTGATTTTTCTGGGAGGCAGATTGTCAGGACATTCTTTCAAAGCATCTTTCCAAACACCACTGACCCTTCCATCTTCAGAACAATGTGTAATCCGCAGTACCACCAGACCTCCTAAAGTACCTTTGGGTGGACATATATATAGCACAAACCTTCAATTAGCTACCAAGGAATAAAGCTGAGTGTAGAGAAATGAGTGATAACTTGAAGTCTACAGATGTGTGATGTGCCACTAAGACCTTCTGTCTCTGAGAAGACAGTCAAGCTGCTGTGGCCAAAGAGCCCATCTGCTTCTCAAGGACAAGCACAGAGCAAACAGACCTAGTTGTTTCACGGTTCTCAGAGGACATTCTAAAAAGTTTGCAATTCAGAGTAGTCAAGCTATTAATTTTGTCTTCTTAAATACCATGACTCAACTGCATCAATTCTTCTACAGTCTTCCTTATTCACTGTCTAATTTTCACATGCATTTGAGGCTATTGAAAATACCATGGCTTGGCTCAGGCACATTAAGTCCTCAGACTGACATCTTAGCTCTTGAATGCTTGAAAGAGGTCTTGTGCAGCAGATTTGCCTGATGTAATACACCGTTTGAGCCCCTGACTTCTTCCATGCATATTGATGGTAGATCCAAGCAGACTGAGGTCTTTGACACCTTTAATCTTTTCTTCATTTTTCATGGTGTTATTTATTTGTCCAAGTGAGGATTTTTTTTTCTTTACATTGAGGTGTCATGCGTTTTACCAAAGGCAATGGTCTTTGATCTTCATCAGTAAGTATTTAAAATCCTCTTCATTTTCAGCAAGCAAGGTTGTATCATCTGCATATTTCAGGTTGCCAATGAGTCTTCCTCCGATCCTGATGGCACGTTCTCTTCCATATATCCCACTTTCTTGGATTATTTGCTCAGTTTACATATTAAATGTTGTTGTTAAGTGACATCAAGTCAGTTCTGACCCATAGCTACCCTGTATAGGGTTTCCAAGGAGTGGTTGATAAACTTGAACCGCTGAGCTTGCTGTTCAAACTGACTTTGCAATCTAACACATTAATCCACAGTGCCACACCAGGACTCCACATAAAGAAGTGTTGGTTGGTTGGTTGGTTGGTTATGTGCTGTGGAGTCGGTTCCGACTCATAGCAACCCTGTACAGGGTTTCCAAGGCTGTAAATATTTTTAGGAGCAGAAAGTCTCATCTTTCTCCCGTGGAACAGCTTGTAGTTTAGAACTTCTGACCTTGAGGTTTGCAGCCCGATTCGTAACCACTACGCCACCAGAGTTCCTTAGATATAGGACAAGTATGATGAAACAATACAACCCTGGCACAAACCTGTCCATATTTTAAAACTTTCAGCATCCCCTTCTTCTGTTCAAAGCACTGCCTCTAAGTTTATATACAAATTCTTCATAAACACAATGAAGTTTTCTAGAATATTCATACTCTTTAATGTGGCCTATAGCTTGTCATGAACACACAATAGAAAGGCTTTGCATAAGTAAACATCATTCTGGTATTCTCTGTTTTCAACCAAGATCCATCTGGCATCAGCAATCATATCCCTCATTCCACATCCTTGTCTGAATCCTGCTTGAACTTCTGGCAGTTTCCTGTCAATGTACTTTTTCAGCCATTGTTTAATTAACTTGAGCAAAATTTTGCTTGAATGTGATATTAATGATACTGTCTGATGTTTTCTGCATGCCGTTGGGTCACTTCAATCCGTTGGTTAGGTAGCTGTCTTCCAAATTTCTTGGCATAGTTGAGTGAGTGCGTCCAGTGTTGCCTCAGTTTGTTGAGAGATTTCAGTTTGTATTCTATCAATTCCCAGAGCCTTGCTCTTTGCCAGTGCCTTCAGTGTGCCTTGGACTCTTGATCACATGCTGCCTCATTTCTTGATTGTCCAGTAACCTTGTAGATTCCTTCCATCACCGAGGTGATTCCATTAGATTAGATCTCATCATTGGGGATGACTAGATCTCAACTGCCAACCCACTGAGAATCCTGACCCAGTCTGGTTCACACAAAACCTGAGCTATCACCCTTCCTAATCCCCACATTCCAACACTACCTTCCTTCACATAAGACAGGAGTCCCAGGGTGGTCCAAACGGTTCACAGGCTCGTCTTCTAATGGTGAGCTTGGAAGTTCAATTCCACCCAGAGACACATGAGAGGAAAGGTCTGACCATTGACTGCAAAGAAATCAGCATTGAAAACCCCATGCACTACCATTCTCCTCTGACACACAAGGGGTTCCCATGAGTCAGAGGCAACTTGTCCCTGCAGGACACAAGAGCAGAGCAGTGGCAGAGAAAGTTGCCATGTTCTCACACAGGGAAAACACACCTTCCCTTCACCCTCACGTACCACCTCCCCTCATAGCTACATACACCATGAGTTTTGACAGTGCTCTCTGACCCTGGGAGGGATCCTGAGAGGGCTGGCTGAGACAACACAGTAGAGAAAAGTTGTTCTTACACATATGCTTTATCTCTGGGATGATGAAATCGTCAGGCTCATCTCACAAACTCCTTAATTGTATCAGAGAACACTTCTGGTAGCCAGGATGACAGCTGGTTCTTACCTCACTTAGGCAAAGTTGAGGGCGATTCTTCTTTCTGCAGCTTCGCAGAGATTTTTGAGCAGTTTATGGAACAGCAGGCCCCACTGTGCATTTATACTGTTCAGGAGACTGTATGGCTGGAGAGATGGTGTTGGTTCATTGGTAGAATTCCCATTTTCCATGTAGAGACACAGGTTTGATTCCTGGCTAATGCACCATCCATAGCCACCATCTATCAATTGAGGTGTGCATGCTGTTATGATGCTGAATAGATTTGCCTCCATTTGTATCCAGACTAAGTTGGAAAATAAAGGAAAGACTGTTGATCTACTTCTGAAAATCAGCCAATGGAAATGTTATGGATCATACCAGTCTGACCCCAGAGTGGTTATGGAGATGGTTCAGGACTGGGCAGTGTTTCATTTAGGGTGTGGGGTCACCGCAAGTCAAAGTGGCTAACAACAACAACATAGTTACTGGCGTACCAAAATTAGGAAACCAATGGATTATTGAGAAATATTAGCAAAGTAGCGTAGTGGTTACGAATCGGGCTGTGAACTGCAAGGTCAGCAGTTCAAAACTACCAGCAGTTCCGCAGGAGAAAGATGAGGCATTCTGCTCCCGTAAAGATTTACAGCCTTGGAAACCCTGTGCAGGGTCGCTATGAGTCGGAACCGACTCCACGGCACTTAACAACAACAACAACAACATTAGCAAAGTAACAACAACCACATAAACATGACTAGATAGCGTGGAAATTACAGCATGTTGTCAGTACCTCTGGTCACTTCATCATGGCCTAAATCACACTGTCTTTTCCGTATGGAGTCTCCAAATTAGAGGCTCAGACATGTAGGCTTCTGACTCACAGGAAGTGGGGCCCACTTCAGGTGGATGACTAGGGTTACCTTCAGAACACACAGGCAGCAGCAGGTCCTTACTGGATGGCAACCTAATCTTCAGAACAGGGATTTGTCAAAGGCCAAGGAATAAGAAAAGAAAGAGAGAGATTTTTTATTATGTCATGCATTTTGAAAACCTCTGATGGAGGAAAAGTTGAAGAGGAATGTTAAATAAATGCTGTGGACTTGAGTTCCAGGAACCGATGAAGGAAGCCTGAAAATAGCAAACTTCTCAGATAGTCGAATGCAGGCGATATCTTACAGGGAACCCACCAAGGCTTTAAGAAGCCTTTTGCTTTCTCTCTTAATGGGTCCTGTCAGCACTTTCATATTCTCAAATATCTTTAATGGTAGCAAGGTCCCCAAAAGACCAGTTGGCAGGTGTCTGTAAGGTAATCCCATTTTCAAAATGTTAATGGTTCTTTCAGAAGTTTGTTCCTTATTGCCCCTGAGATCAACAACAACAAAAGTTCATTCCAAGTCATTGTGGCCCCGTGTGTGTCAGAGTAGAACTGTGCTCTATAGCGTTTTCAATGGAAGTAGAAAGCATGTGAATTTTCAGAAGTAGATTGTCAACATTTTCTTTCACTGATCCTCTAGGTGGACTTGGACTGTCCACTTTTATGTTAGCAACAAGCCCTTTAACTACCTAGAGATTCCCCTGAGAGCAACAGGAATGTCCTCTTGGTCTCAAAAAGAGAAATAGTGTATGTTCCTCTCTGGCTATTTTTGTAGCTCAATTTGTTGAAATTTGGTCAAGGCATTCTTTATTTATGAAACATCATCAAAATAGCCTTTTTTATATCAAGTCATAATAACAAAAACAGTTTCGTTAATTCAGGTTTCAGATTTAATTAATCTATTCAAAAAAAAACAACAAAGCTCTCACAATTTCCATATTTTCACCTACATCATTGTTTTTTAAGCTTTGTCTATTTTTTTTTACATGATAAAATACAAAATTTTGAAATTGCTTAAACCGAACCTTTCAAACATTTATGTTTAGACACTTGCCTCGATGAAGATTTCTATTTCTTTCTTTATGTATTCATATAAAAATGTCCAGTGGTAAAACTCTGTGGCATTTGCCTTTTCTGCCCATCTTTCCTCCTTTGATTGCTTCTCCTTTGTGTTTTTAAGAGCTCTTCTCTTCCCTCCCCTTGGGCATCCAGTGTTTTTGAAGTTTCTGGCTGTTGGGAAGCCATTTCAGTAGTGAGAATCCCTTCATTAGCCCATATTCAGGTCTTCTTATTCCAGAATTCTGGCAGGTCAGGAATTCAGGGGACAAACATGGTGGTGGTGGTGGTCTGCTATGGAGTCAATTCCAACTCATAGCGATCCTGCATAGGGTTTCTGAGGCTGTAAATCTTTACAGGAGCAGAAAGCCTCATATTTCTCACGTGGAACCACTGGTAGTTTTGAACCGCTGACCATGAGATTAGCATCCTGACTCATAGTCACTATGCTCCCAGAGCTCCTTAGGCAAATATTTGGGTAAACTGTGAGAGATAAAGCTGTGCAGGGGGCTCTAGTCATGATCGCTCATTCTGAAGAAAGTTTATCCCGATTTACAGATGGAGAAAGCTGGCGCTATATGTTGTTGTTTTTGTTGTTGTGAAGGGCTGTCGAGTCAAGTCTGACCCATAGCGACCCTGTATAGGGTTTCCAAGGAGCAGCTTTTGAGCTTGAGCTACTGACCTTGCAGTTGAAATGGCTGTGCAGTCTGGCGGATTAACCCACAGCGCCACCCCAGTGCTCCTTGATGCCTAGAAGGACTCAACAAACATTCTGATTACCCTCATTTGTTGTGCCCTGGTGTGGTTCAAATAGCTCACACATTTGGCGGCGAACTAAACTTAACAGCTGAAGGTTGGAGGTCCTATGCTTCACTCAGAGACACTCCAGAAGAAAGGCTTGATGGTCAAATCAGCCATTTGAAACCCTAAAGAGGACAGCTTGATGCTTTCAACATGGGGACACCCTGATTGAAAACCAATTCAAAGTCAGTCAGCATCCGTGAAGATGAACAAAGACCATCCAAATGACAACCAATGGGGACAATGCATTCATATCTTTATATTACCAAAGAGGCAGCCTGCTACTACCTGTGTTTGGCAGAGACTAAAAGGCATTTGGGGGAATGGCGAATTCTTATTATTTACAATGGACAACTTCAGATAGGCCCTGATCAGAGACTGTTAATGTGGGGAAACTGGAAGCAAGCTAATGAAAATAAGCCATCTTATATGACCCATTTGGGAAGTGTGTTCTATTTTCTCTGATTGTTCCTGAGTTAGAAGCAAGAGATGGGACTGGGGGGGAGGGCGTAAAGAAGTTAGTGGTCACCGACTTAGTACTGATTCTCTGGGTCAGTTGCTGCAGAGGTTGTGGTTTAGCTTCCTGGACTGGTTGTTGCTATCATTGCAGGTCAGCATCCTATTGTCTCATGTGCTCTGATCATTATTTGTCTATTCAATCTCTCACATAATTCCTTCCCTCTTTTTCCTTTACCTAGAGCCTAAGTTGGAGTCCTGGTGTGGTGTTGTGGGTGAATGCACTGGACTACAAGGTCGGTTTGAATTGCAAGGTTGGTGGTTCAAGCTTACCAGTCACTCCCCGGAAACCCAGGTCATTATGAGTTGGAACTGACTCAACAGCACATAACAACAACAACAACAACAAGTGCCTAAACTTCTCTGAGTCAAGGAACAAAAAGAATGCGTTAAATAGCTGAAAGTCAGCTGTTAAGATATTAGCCCTGTGAATTAAATATTGGGCTGCTAATCAAAAGGTTAGCAGTTCAAATCTACCAGCTGCTACATGGGACAGAGAGATGAGGTAGTCTGCTCCACTGAAGACTTACAACCGTGGAATCCTATGGAACAGGTCTACTCGATCTTACAGGATTGCTGTGAGTTGGAATCAATTCAACGACAGTGGTCTATATAAGATTATGATCATGATAATGTCTCAAAAAATAACTTTTTTTTTTTTTTTGAAATGGCATCAGAGCTATTTTGACCAAAGAGATGGATAAGAAATGAGAAGAGACCTGTGAAGAGAGAGCTACGTGGGAGCAAAGTATTGTCTTGGTTACTCCCATCAAATGAATCTGCTTAGTTTTTCTCTTTCAAATAAGCCATCATTGTTAGTTGTACCTGAGTTGGTTTTGACTCAAGGTGACCCCATGTACAACAGAACAAATCATTGCTCAGTAAGTCCATTGTTGCAACTACTTCGTATTTTGAGAGCTTTCAGCCTATGGGGCTCATTTTCCAGCACTTTATCTGACAGTATGCTCTTATGATCCACAGAGTTTTCATTGACAACTTTATTTTCCAAGTCTGTCTCAGGGTGACCCTGATGGTATTTGAAATACCAATGGTCTGGCTCCCACCATCACAGCTACTCACCCTTCACTACAATTGGACAAACTGATGGATGACAGCTTTGGATATATAAAAAAAATGTTGTTGCTCTTTGTTAAGTTCCATAGAGTTAGCTCTTACTCATAGTGGACCTGTTTAGGGTTTCTGGGGAGCAGCTGATGGGTTTGAACTGCTGGCCCCACGGTTAGCTGTCCAGTGCTTATCCTACAGTACCACACCAGGATTCCATACAAAGAATAAATGTTTTAAAATGTAAAAAATACTCAGTCCATTTTAGGTAGACTAAGAAAAGAGACTTTGATGCCCATGTATCAATACTTGGCATACCGTGTACATACTTGTGGTGATGTTCCTTTGTCTGGGACACGCTGCCCCTCCTCTTCCCCTGTCAACGCCCTGCCTGCCTTCAAGATCCACTCTAGGAGTGTCTCTTCTATGCAGTCCCTGCCAACAATAGGCTAACAGCTGACCTCTAAATTCTCAAATCTCTTATCTGTATCATTCAACACATAATGACATTTTGTAGTGGCATCTTTCTTATGTCTGTGTTAAATTGATAAGACTATGACTTCTGTTTATCCACTAAAACAACTACAATAAAACTGCCTAAATTGATTCAGCTATATAATCATGTTCTCTCCCCATAATGACAATGGAGAATCAATGGACATCAAAATAAAAAAGAGAGAAATAAAAGATGATCTTACCCTAGGTATGTGAGAGGTAGTACAACATGGTATTTATTAGCATGGGCTCTGGGTTGAGCTGTTTGGTTCAGAATCAGACCCAATGACATCATTAGCATACATTGTTGTTATTGTTAAATGCCATCAAATGGGTTCTGAATCATAGCTACTCCTTATAGGGTTTCTAAGGACTGGTTGGTGAGTTTGAACCTTCAACCTTGTCCTTCACACTGACCTTTCAGTCCAAGTGTTTGTGCAGCAGTGCCACACCAGGACTTCTAGAATATATTAGTAATTATCATTAAGAAAGTTTTTTAAACATCCCTAAACTTCAGCTACTTTCTTTACAGAATATGAATAATAATGCATCTCCTGCACAGAAACAACTCAACAGCACTAAACAACAACAATAACAAATGCAGAACAAAATGCATAGAAAGTGTATCAGGTCTAAGAAGTGGTCAAAAAACATAAGGTCTTAATATGGTAATTAAATGTACTAAAACAATATATTAAGATATGTCAACAAAATCTATTTATAAAATATATTTCTAAAAAGTGGATGGTTATCACAATTAATCTGGTTGTTTTTGAGTGTCTTGGTTTTCACAAAGGTTAGATCAATTATATAGAGAGAAACTATATTAATATTTATTCAATCTGTATGCTGATCAAATAATGTGAGAAGCTGCATTTTATGAAGAAGAACTTGGTGGCATCAGGTTTGGAGGAAGAGTCATTAACAAACTGTGATATGCAAATAATACATCTGTGTGCTGAAAGTGAAGAGGACTGAAAATACTTACTGATGAAGATCAAAGATGACAGCCTTCAATATGGATTGCACCTCAATATAAAGAAAACCGAAACCTTCACAACTGGACTAGTAAACAACATCATGATAAATGGGGAAAAGATTGAAGTAGCCAAAGATTTTATTTCGCTTGAATTCACTATCACCACTCATAGAAGCAGTAGTTAAGAAATCAAGTGATGTATTGCATCAGGCAAATCTGTACAAGCTTTCAAGAGCAAAGATGTCAGTTTGAGGACTAAGGTGTGCCTGACTCAAGCGATGGTATTTTCAGCAACTTCATTTGCATGAGAAACTTGGACAGGGAATGAGGAAGGCCCACATAGTAATCGATGCTTTTGACTCATGGTGTTGGACAAGAGCATTAAAAGTACTGCGGACTGCTAGAAAAACAAACAAATCCCTGTTGGACAAAGTACAGCCAGAATACTCCTTAGAAGACAGGATGACCAGACTTTGTCTCTCATAATTTGTCCACATTATCAGGAGGGACCAGTGCCTGGACAAGGCCATCATGCTTGGTAAAGTGGAGGGTCAGCAAAAAAGAGAGATATCCCCAATGAGATGGATTGGCACAGTGGCAGCAGCAGTAGGCTCAAGCTTAACAAAAATTGTGAGAATGGTGCAGGACCAGGAAGTGTTTCATTCTGTTGGGCATAAGGTTGCTTTGAGTCCGAACCTACTTGATAGCACCTAAAAACAACAACAACAACATATTAATAATGATTACTTATTTCAATTGAGCTCCAAATATATACCAAAGGAGTCATAATCCTGATAACTATGCACCTCCCAAAAAAATACACTCACACATATTTTACTCATATTAACTGTTGTGTGCAGTTGATTTTCTGGCTACTCATGGCATATATAAAGAGCTCTGGTAGCATAGTAATTATGAATCAGGCTGCGAACCACAAGGTCAGCAGTTCAAATCTACCAGCTGCTCCACAGAAGAAATATGAGGCTTTCTACTCCTGTAAAGATTACAGCCTTGGAAACCCTGTTCAGGGTCACTATGGGTCGGAACCGACTCAATGGCACTTAACAACAACAACAACAATATGGCACATAGGACAGCATAGTTGTGCTCTAAAGAGTTTCCTAGACTATGATCTTTCACAAGAAAGGAACCTTGGTGACACAGTGCTTAAGCACTCAGCTGCTAGCCAAAATGTCTGAAGTTCTAATTCACTAGAAGCTTTATGGGTAAAAGATGAGGCAGTCTGCTTCCTTAAAGATTTTCCAGCCTTAGAAATTCCATGGCTCTGTTCTACTTTATCCGACAGGATTGCTATATTAACCGACTAGATAACAAACGGGTTTGGCTTGGCATATTTACTGGACCAGATTGCCTGCTCTTTTCTTCCATAGAACACCTGTGGGTTCAAACCACAGATTTTTTCATTTAAAAGTAGAGTGCTTAACCATCAGAGCGAATACTGTTTTTGTCGTTAAGTGCTGTCAAGTCATGTTTAATTTATAGTGACCCTGTATAGGGTTTCCTAGGACCTGCTGTTGGGTTTGAACAGTCAACCTTATGGTTGGTAGTCCAGTGTTTATCCTACAGCACCACACCAGGCCTCCTCTATTTGAACATTTACAAATCAAAAATAGATATGAGACACTGGAGAGTTACCATCTTTTTTTTGTTTGTTTGTTTGAGCCTTTCAGGCAACTATTCATCAAATGACCAAATGGTAGTTTTTAGGAGTCAGTGAAAGGTAAAAATAGTCTTGAATTTAGTTAGAACTCCTGACTCAAGATATCTTTTTTTTAATATCCATGTGACCTTTGGTAGACCACATATCTTCACTAAAAATTACATCATTTGTAAACTGGAAACAATGAGGCTTAATCAGGATTTGACATTGTAAAATAAAAATGTCAAGGGTTCACTGTCTCTGGTATGGTTGACTAGATTTTAGGAGAACAAAATAAGAATAACTGGAAAAGCCAAACAGAACACATAAAAAGAAAACCAGTACAAAGGTATTGGGAAATGTTTTAGTAATCTGGTATTGAGGGCTAAAATCCCTGAAAAGAAAGAAGAACATTAAGTTAAGTCCCATTGTACAAGCTTTTTTTGCTCTCAGGTCATCTGCTAATTTGTGGTGTGGGTGAGAGGTTGAGAAGGCCAGCAGAAGATGGCTGCCAAAATTGAGAGGAGTTAGAATAGCTTTTAATAGTATCATGGGGCTAGCAAGACAAAGCCTGGAATTCAAGCCAACATAGTATCAAGAGCTTGAGGGGCCGAGATCACACAAAATAAAAAGGCCTAGAGAAGTAAGCCTGACATTGTTTGGTTGCCCAGTAGGCATTTGCCAATTCTTTATCGAGCAGTGTCAGAGGTGACGAAGCTAAGTGAAAGCCATCTGAAAGGAGAGGAGAGTTTCTGGCAGTCTCACAATACTGGATAAATAAAAATTGAAATTCAAAGAAAAGAGACCCTAGTAAACACTCTAGTCTTTCAGTTGGAAGCCTTGGCAAGTTATACTCTTGGAACTGGAGATGAAAGAAAGAACACCAAGACTTATGGATACTGAAAACCAGACTTGTGTTAAATCATTTTCTAATTTGGTTGAGGACTTCTGGTGTACTGCTGTCGGATCAGCACTGAATTGAAAACCACAAGGATGGCAGTTCAAATCTACCAGCTGCTCCTTGGAAACTCTATACAAGATCAGTATGAATCAGAACAATTTTAAACATTTAGCAACAATAACAATTGAGTTGAGGTGAATTCCCCCTTATTCAGCTGTAGGATAAGATGAATCCTGTAGCTGAATAAAGGGGAATTCATCCAGAATGTATCTTATATTTCTCAGAAAGTGTAGCTACTTTCTTTCATTTCCAAATTCTGTTAAAATGCCTACTATTTAGTCAAAATTACTGCAAATAATAATAAACAATAAAAATAGAGTCACAATTGAACTGAATACTAAAGTTTTCAGATATGTATCTTAAAATGAATCAAATGAATAAGTAAGTATTGGTTACCCACAGTGAGGTTTCTATATTCAAGAATGATTAAGTAGATTTAAAAGGCTCTACCTTCCTGAAGCTCAGATGCTACTGACATGAGATAGACATTACTTGAACCGATCCTAAGTGATGATGGAAGGGAACTTCAGACATGCAATGATAAGAGTAAAAATGAGTGTGCTGATAACTATAGACAAGAATTCAGAAATTTTCCTCTAAGTGGGCATTCTTTGAGAATTGAGTGAGTGGTGATTGGGAACTGGCATAAGAACATTTCAAGAAAGGAAGCAGCTCTGAATTATCAAAGGATAGACAAAAGGCCTATGGGAGGAAGACAGTGAGCTAGAATTATAATGAAAGGAAATCTTAGATGTCACTTATTTGGAAGATATTCTATCAAGGTCAGCTAGGTTTATGATCTACAGAATACCTAGTCTATTGGTCTTTCTACTCTTTAAACCTTCAATAAGACGTGATCTTTATAATATCTAACACATATCTTCTATTTTAAAGATTACAAATACATAGGTATTTATTTATTAACTTCCATTCTCTTGCTGAGGGTCCTATTTAACAAACAAGATACGTATGACAAGATGACTGGTTCCACAGAACTTGGGAGGATTCTAGCTGAAAATGCAACAAGCCTATGTGGAAAATTTATTAGGAAATTAACCCTATCATGTTATCTTATCAAGTTCTCATTAAAACAAGTGTGGAAATCAGCCAAATACAAAAGACATATGAATGGAGATGAAAGGAAATATTGAGTTGTATAGTTCTTCAAGGAAATAAGAAATGATAATAAGATTTTGAAAGTAATGCAAAAAGTGTCCTAGTGGTTACCAAGCCGTCAGCTTAATGTTAATCCTTTAATAATTCACTATAGAGTTCACAGAGAGTTCAAATATTTATATAATAAATTCAATTTTTTCAGCAAAAAAAAAAAGAATCAAATTATTTGACTGAAAAAGGAACCATGGCGATGTATTCATTTGCAGATCTAAAGGGTGATTAAGGACCAAAGTCTCTAGGGTTTTGCTCATCTCTATCTGACCAGTAAACTGAATCTTTGTTATGTTTTTGAGTTTTATTCTACATTTTTCTCCCACTCTCTTCAGGAATTTCTAATGAGAAATTGATATAATAACATGGACTAGGTACATACATCTTAGAATAATTAACCACTTGAGATTAAATGGACAGCATTTGCCCAAAGACAAAGTTCAAAAGGGTTAGGGAAAGAGAAATGGAAACAGAAAACACAGGGAAAAAATGAGATAAATGTGTCTTTATTGTGGGGATTGCAACTAATGAGACGATACACAATGTGTATGAATTGTTTAATGGAAAACTGATCTATAAACCTTCACACAATTCACAATTAAGTTTTGTTTGTTTTTTTTTAAGTGATAAACTAACAACTTCAAGTAGTAAAGGGCAAAAAAAATTCAAGAGATCCAAAATCAATGTCTAATTGATGGTTTAAATTATTATCTATGCCTGAGTGTTTAAAAAAAAGTGCTAAAATTAATAGTGAGAAATACTGTTAACTGATGGTATATGGAAAGGATTATAATCATTGTAATGAAACAAAGTATATGATTTGTTGAATATAAAACTGATGATTTGTTCTGTAAACTATCACTCAATTCATAATAAAAGATTTAAAAAGAAATCAATGTCTAATATTTAATAAAAAATATCTTAGCCTGCCAAGAGATATGATGGTGGTGGTGGTGACTATGTGCCACGGAGTTGATTCTGAATCATATCGACTCTGTACAGGGTTTCCAATGCCTTGTCATTCTCCCATGGAACAGCTGCTAATTTCGAACTGCTCACCTTGAGGTTAGCAGCCTAATTTGTAACAACTATGCTACCAGAGCTCCTTAAGAGATATGATAATATTCCTGAAAACCAGGGGGAAAATAAACAGAAACAGATACATCTCATACAAATCAAAGAGTTATCAGACAAGGATTTAAAAATAACTATCAATTGTTCAAGAAAATTGAGACAAAGATGTATAAAACTGATAAAAACAAATTCAACAGAGAAGTTGCATGTAAAATCATTTGATAGTTCAGATGAGACATTTTCTATAAAATGGGATCACATTTTCCTCTATAGAGTAGAAAAACATAGGGGCTTCTCACTTTTACTCAAAAATTTAGTAGAGGTGATTTTAGTAAAATTAAGGTCTATCTACATCTGTTTTTTCCCTATTTAGAGGGAAGCCCTCCAGATTTTTTGGCTGAGACCTAGGTGTTCATAGTGTGGGTCCCTCATTGTCCTTGTAGTGTATCTCAGCTGGGACTGAGGAGCAGTAAACTCTGCTTTTCAAATGTTTTCAACTTAGCTTTTTAGTTTCCCATACAATATAGCTTCAGAACTCAGCAAACGTGATGGGAGAAATGTTCACTAAGCACTTGTTGTTGTTAAGTGCCATAGAGTCGGTTCCGACCCATAGCGACTCTGTACAGAGTTTCCGAGGGTATAAATCTTTACGGGAGTAGAAAGCCTCATCTTTCTCCCACGGAGCGGCTGGTAGTTTCGAACCGCTGACCTTAAAGTTGCAGCCCGATTTGTAACCACTATGCTACCAGAGCTCCTTAACTAAACACTAAAGGTCCTTAAAAATCCCCATTTTTTGTTTTTCATGTAGAACCACAGAAAGTTCCCCTGGTTTGTTATTTCTCAAAGTCCTCTTCCCAGACAGATTTTGGATTCTTGGACCCTTGTCCTTAGCCTGAATTTGCGTATGAGCAATTGATTGTATGTTCCACAGTCTGCCTCTGGCTTTGTTTTGGTTAATGAGATGGAGCTTTTCTACTGTCTCTATCAATAGATATAGTGAATTTGATTCCTGTATATTCCTGTTGGTGAGGTCCACGTGTATAGTCAGGAGCCCTGGTAGAGCAATGGTTACCAGTTAGGTTGCTAACCTCAAGGTCAGCAGTTGGAAACAACCAGATGTTCCACAGGAGAAAGATGAAGCTTTCTGCTCCCATAAAGACTTACCACCTCCGAAACCCTGTGAAGGGTTGTTTTGACAAAAACAAAGCCATAGCCTACCACCATCACTACCATGTGTATAGTTGTCTTTTATCTTGTTTAAAAAAGGTATTTGCAAAGATGTCACTGGCCTTACAAAATTCTATCATGGGATCTCCAACATCATTTCTATCCCCAAGGCCATAGTTTCTAATTACTGAGGTTGTTGCTGTTGTTAGGTGCCATCGAGTCCGTTGCTACCCTTAGTCATCTTGTACTGGGCTTCCAAGGAGCAGCTGGTGAACTTGACCCACCAACCTTACAGTTCAAACTGACCTTGCAATCCAGTGCATTAACCCATAGCACCACTGATACTTCCTCTTTTTTTCCAACTTTTACATTCCAATTACTAGTAAATATCAATGCATCATGATTGCATGTTTGATCAAAAGAACATTTTGAAATGTTCTTTTTTGATGAGGAAAGTAACAACATTTCTCTTCAATTTGTCATTCCCAGCATAGTAAACCAAGTTATTATCAAATTCAAAATGACCAATACCAGTCCATTTAAATTCACTAATGCCTAGGATACCCATGTTTACGCATTCCATTTCATTTTTGACAATTTCCAATTTTTCTAGATTTATATTTCATACATTCCATGTTCTGATTATTAGTGAATGTTTCTAGCTGTTTCTCTTCATTTTGAGTTGTGCCCTATCAGCAAATGAAGGTCCCGAAGGTTTTACGACAGTCATGTCTTTAGGGTCAGTTCTGCTTTGAGGAGACAGCTCTTCCCTACGTGTATTTTGAGTGCCTTACAACCTGAAGGGCTCATCTTCTGGCACTGTATCTGACTCTATTCTGGTGCTCTTCATCATGTTTCAATAGTCAATATGCTGGTGCTATCTGACAGTGTTCTACTGCTATTCTTGCATTATTGTTATTATTGTTAAGTGCTGAGTCAGTTCCAATCCATAGCGACTCCATATAGGTCTGAGGAGAGGTTGTGAACTTGAACCACTGACCTTGTAGTTCAAAATGACTTTGCAGTATAGCACATTAACCCACAGCACCATAAAAGGATTCCAGAGTCTCAAAGTGGAGGCAACCTACACATTGTATTCTGTTTAGTCAAAAGAAAAACAAACTACAATCATATAATAGGACATGGTGTTATTATGTTCCATGAAGTCAATATAGACTTTATATCATAGTGGAAGAAAAAAAAAACAACCCTCATCTTTCTCCCACAGAACACTTAGTGAACTAGAACTGCTGACCTCATAGTTTAAAATCCAGTTCTTGTCCTATAGACCGGCTATGTTAGGTAGAAAACAACACTTGAATTTTACTACACACATAAAGAATTATCACTTTAAAAAATATATTTTATATCTACTTTAAAAGTTTATTACCATATCCTGAGAAATATTATCCTGTATAAATTTAATTTTTATTGTCATTTCAAAAAAAAATACATTAGAAAACATTCTACGATATTGTCATTTCAGATAAAATACCATCAAGCAAAATAAAAATTACAAATGAAAAAATATATGTTAGTCTGAGATAAGCCAAGCCATGCATATGAAGACATTCTGCTAACAAAGCCAGAGTTTGTGGTGGCTTCATATGATAAGCACTGGACTGAGCACCACAAAGTTGTTTCAGTCCACCAGTAGCTTGAGGGAAGACAGATGAAGCTGTTTGCTCCCTCAGTTATTTAAAGCCTAGGAAACTTTATATGATGTCCCTATGATTTGAAACCAACTCCATGGCACTTAACAGCAACAGCAAAACTGCAATAGGACTGAATGCCATATGGGGTAGAGGTGCAGTAAACTTTGCTGTCAGCAATACCACAGATGAAGTGGATTCAGGGCAGAGCTCCAAATCACTGAACCACATAGGTAGGAATATTTAAAAAGTTTGAAGACTTATAACTAGTGGAACTTATAGTGGAAGTAGGAAATCGCATACTTCTGAATTTGTCAGGCTCAGTGGTTTAGAGTCAACAACTTGGGTGAGACCAAATGGCAAGACCAAGCGGCGAAGCAGACCCACCACAGAATAATGCCGCAGGAAACTTAGAGCAAAGTTGGACAATACAATTTGTCAGTTTTGCTTTGTTCTGATTTTTTTTTTTTTTTTTTT
>NW_006408978.1:1169657-1177844 GCF_000296735.1 Chrysochloris asiatica
AGTCCTCAAGCTGACATCCTTGTTCTTCAACACTTTAGAAAGTTCTTGTGCAGCAGATTTGCCCAATGCAATACGTCATCTGATCTCTTGACTAATGCTTCCATGAGTGTTGATAATTAATCCAAGAAGAATGAAGTCCTTGACAACTTCAATCTTTTCTCTGTTGATAAGAATGTTGTTTATTGGTTAAAACACCAAAATCCAGACAAGAACCACTACCAACTGCCATATACCAGGGAGACAGACAACGCCTCTGAAAGTTACTCTGAGTTAAGCAATAAGACGACTGAAAAGGGAAGCCCATGTCCTGATCACATCTACCTGGAGGCAATCAGAAAGCATAAAAAAAATACCTAAACACACACTCATTTAAGTATTAAGGCCACAGATAAACACTAAACATGTCCAAGAAGCAAAAGAAGATGACCGTATCAGCACATGTCCAGAAACAAGATAAACTATCTGACACAAATGACCTACAGTTAGACCTGCCTTGGAAATGCCTGAGAAGGAATTCAGACAAATGATTATAAAATGATTCAAAACACTTTACAATGCAGTTGTAGAAAATAAGGAAGGAGTCAGGAAAGTGCTAAGGAACAATCAAATAAGATAGATATAGCATTGGAAACAATTCAAAACCTACAGAAAGAGGTACAAATGATCAAAAATAGAATATCAGAAAGAGACAATATACACTGAAAGGGCAAGGGAGTAGAATAGTAGAGATGGAAGACAGAACTAGTGAGCTGGAAGACAAATCTCTCAATACCATTAAGGTAGAAGAGCAAGAAGAAAAAAGGATTAAAAATCTGAAGAAGGTCAAAGATTCATGTTGGACAATATGAAAAGGAATAACGTAAGAATTATAAGCATTCCAGAACAGGAAGAATCACACAAGTCCACAAAGGAAATAGTTGAAGAACTTCTGGAAGAAATTTTCTCTAACATCTTGAAAAGTGAAAAGATAAATATTCAAGAAACTCAATGAACCCCAGGAAGGATAGACCCCAAAAGAAAATCACTGAGACATATCATAATCAAGTTCTCCAAAATCAAAGATAAGGAGACACTCCTGAAGAAGCTAGGGAAAACAGAAGTGTTACATTCAAAGGCAAGCAAATCAGATTAAGCTTAGATCTCTCAGCAGAAACTATGCATGCAAGCAAGAAGGCAATGGGGAGACATATATAAAACCCTGAAAGAAAAAAAAAAAAACAAAAAAAAAAACCTGTCAACCAAGAATCCTTTATCCACCAAAGCTATCAATCAAATACAATGGTGTAATCAAAACATTTCAGGATAAACAGAAGCTAAGGGATTATGCAAAAGACCGAAACAAGACCTTTATCTCACACCTTTTACAAAAACCAACTCAGCATGGATTAAAAACCTAAATGTGAATCCCAGAATTATGAAGGCCATCAATGAAAAAATAGGAACTAATGTGAGGGCACTAATTCAGGGAATATACAGACTACCAAACATTTTGAAAATGACACAAACAAAAGTAGACAAAATAGATGAGTGGGACATGCTAAAAATTTAAAAACTTGTGTGCATCAAAAGACTTCACCAGAAGAGTAAAAAGGGAGCCCACAGAATGGGAAAAAATCTTTTGCAACGAGACATCAGACAAGGGACTCATTTCTAAAATATATAAGAAACTACAACACCTCTACAAGAAAAAGACAAATAACCCAATTAAAAAATGGGCACAGGACATGAACAGACACTTCACCAAGGAGGAGATCCGGGCAGCCAACAAACATATAAAGAAATGTTCATGATCACTAGCCATTAGAGAGATGCAAATCAAAACAACAATGAGAGGTCATCTCACACCAGCAAAAACAGCAAAGATCAAAAAAGTAAAGGACAATAAATGCTGGTGAAGATGTGGAGAAACTGGGATGCTCCTGCATTGCTGGTGGGATTGCAAAATGGTCTAACCTCTCTGAAAATCAATATGCTTCCTGAGAAGGTTGGAAATAGAAATACCTCATGATCCAGCAATTCCTCTACTTGGCATTTACCTGCAAGAAATACGAGCCATAACATGAGTATGCACACCAATGTTCACAGCAGCACTATTTACAATAGCAAAAAGATGGAGAAAGTCTAAGTGCCCATAGATTGAAGAATGGATAAACAAAGTGTGGTACATACACACAATAGAATATTATGCTACCTTGAAGTACAAGGAAGCTATAAGCTATCTCATAACATGAAATTAGTCAATCACAAAAGGATAAATATTGCATAGGATCACTACTTTAAAAGACTAAGAAAAAGAACCCATACTAAAGGGGAGGGGGGATTCTTTGCTGTTTGCTGGGATGTGGGGGTGAGGTTAGGCAAGGGAGGGCAAGCTGTTTACAGGGTAGGGAATAGACACAGGATAGTTTGGGTGCCAGATAGCGGGGCAATACACAAGAAAGGAAAGGGGAATGGAAGACCAAGGTGGATGGAAAACAATTAAGCAGGTTTGCATGGGCTAAGTGGGACAGAGGTAAATAGTGACGTATACACAACCTTGGAACAACAGGGCTCTGGGATACAGGAATTGAAACAAGGTTGCAATGGGCAAAAGGAGGGAAAATAATGTTAGGATGCTTGGCTGTCTTTTGAATCTTGGTTTCCCTGGAATACCATTATAAAATAGACACTTGAGGAGGAGAGAAAGGAATAGCCAGAAATACCACCATAGCAAGCTTGTAAGTCCATCTTCTGCATATAACTGATTGGAATACCTAAAATGGGGCTACAACGTGCCCAGTGAAGGAGGCTTCCTGCGGAGCCTCTGCATTACATAAGACCATAAGTGGAATCCTGAACAGTAATCAGAATCCTCAGAGGAGGGAAATTTCCACTTGAAAGGACAAGCAGACCATCCTGGAACTGCTAGAACAGAAGATACTTCTTGAAAGGAAGACCTACAGGAAAAACGCAAAACAATAACAGCAGTCCAACTGACTACTACAAGAACAAGCAAGTTGCTTGCCCGGGAGACATCAAGGCAAATGGTTGGGTCCCCTTAGGGCATACCCCCTTCCAAGACTAAGATTCAATGGGAATACATGCTCTGATTGGTGACCACGTTGGTCACCAATAAGGGGAAGTTAGGGAAAAACTGCAATGAAGCTGTGAGCTAAGCCCTACAATGTTCAATAGACTCTTGTGAATCCAGGTGGAGACCTGGTTGGCCAGCAGTGTGGCAAGACCTGGGGACTCTTGGATCCAGAGTCAATGATATAGCCTCAGAGGACTAGAGTGCGAGTGAAGCGTCCAGCTAATAAGAAGAGAGGAGATATGCTCAAGAACACCCATACTTGCAGATAATACCCACTTGACCTGGCTTCAATGGCTGTTTGATCAGAGCTCAGCTAGAAGAAGAAAGAGGAAAAAGAGAGTAATTTGATACAATTTGATGAACTTGACCTACATCTATGGATGCACTAGCTCAAAAGAGGGAATAAATCTTTACAGAGAGCATCATTTCCCCCCCATACACAGAGTATACAGGGATGGGCAACTTGGACATTGTCTACCTAAAATGGGGGGTGGGGTAGGGGCTACAAAGACCAGAAATGACAGGCTTCCAAGCTTCCAAGAGGGAGCCTAGATCCAGAGGGTACGGAGAAAGGTAGAATCTCCACTGAGTAGTATCTAATCTGTCTGGGAGGGGCTGATGAAAGGAGACACGGATAGGTCCTTGTGGTACAATAATGAATAATTGTTATTAGGACTGACTGTGGGGTTGGAAATGTAAAGACAGATGTTTTGTAGCAAAGGAGTGGAGTGATTGACTTTGCTGTCCAGGAGCGGAGGTCCCTGGACCATCAAGGAAGAAGAGGGGAGTGCAGGACCCGACCCAGAAAAACAGTGATGCCAGAGATGGAGGCAAAGATGACATGGAGAGACAGAGTGGCTGGGGACTCTAGACCCCAGGGAGAGGGGCTGTGTGCTGACAGGGGTTGGGGTGGAGCTGGCTTCCAGGGTATACCCTTTGGTTGGTTGACGATGCATGGAGGGGATCATGGCAATGAAATGATGTATGATAGGATGATTGTAAAGCTAATGTTCTCCCATGTATTACATAGTTCACAATAAAATATTTTTATAAAACTACAATAGGACTATTGGAGTGGCACTGTAGGATAACCACTAGACTGTGAACTACTAGTTCAGTGGTTCAAACGCACCAGCCTCTCCTTGGAAATCCTATACAGAGTCGCTATGAGTCAGAACGAAGTCAAGGACAATTAGCAATAACAATAGCAAACTACAAAAATCTGCCAATGTGTTTGACATTCCCCAGGTTGTGTTCTGTCCCCACCTCTCAAAGGCAGGTCTCTTTATATTTTTTGCCTTGCTTTAGCCTGACCCATGTTTCTCAGTTTTGACACTGATGTCTGAAAGTGTCAAATTCTAACTCAGGCTTCTATATCTTAAATCTGATATCTGTGGAATTTATGGAATGCACTGGACGTTTCTCCCAACTTGCTTTGCTGTTTTAAGCATGAGGAGTCCCTTTTGCAATGACCCAAAGCTCCTGACCTCATTCTGTGGTTGGGTATCACAATACTGCACAGTCTTAAGTCTTACCCTGTGCAAAATGAGTTTTCCAAAGGGAATATTTTGAGAAAGATCTGAGACAGACAGACCTCTTGTGAATTTCAACATTGTCAGTGTTTCCTAGTAGACTGGTGTTAATGTTATGTGCCTCCGAGTCTGTTCTGACTCACAGTGACCCTGTACAGGGTTTCCTAGGAACAACTGGTGAATTTGAACCACCAACCTTGCAGTCTAATGCATTTCCCCACAGCGATAGGTTTACGTACTATAAAGGACTACCAATACTTGAGTAAGCCCTATAAGCAAAGTATATTTTATTATATATGAGGTTCTTCTGCCTCAAAACAACAATTACTTGAGTTTAGAAATGTCAGTATGCTTGGTAAAAACAACTTGTCTGAGCCTCAGTTGGGGACTACTGCCCACAAGAAGTTAAATCATTTGGGGGCCAGACATTGAACTTACGGCTTCGCACATCTGGAATATCACTTCTTAGTCCAAACCAAACCAGGCTGCTGTGGTTTGGATTTTTTTTTTTTTTTTTTTAAAGAAAAGGAATGTCTCCATGTTACTTGATTTTTTTTTCTCTCATTTAGAATTTTTTTGTAATACCATTTATTTTGATGTAATTTCAAACTAACAGAAGAGTTCCAAGAATAGTGGAAGAAATTCCCATATTTTCTTTACCAAGATTTACCGATTATTTACATTAAATTGACCTCACCTTCTTTGGCCTATTCCCTCTCTTTCTGTCTCACTCTTGATCTTCCTGTCTATCAAAATACCCAAACCAGGAAATTCATTATAAATTGTTTCTTTTAAGTGGTAAGTGCCAGATGGATATTTTCCTGATTTGGTAAAAGTGCGAAGGGGACTATCTCCTTTCACTTAAATTGCCAACCAGTATTTATGGAGTCTGGTAAGGTGCAGTGGGTTAAGGCGCTGGACTGCAAAGTCAACTTGAACCACAAGGTTGGCAGTTCAAGTTCACCAATCACTGCTTGGAAACCCTATATAGGGTCGCTATGGGTCAGAATTGACTCGACGGCACTTAACAACAACAATATTTATGGAGTGTCAATGTCTACAAGCCCCACCATTGTATTATTTGTATCTACCAGAGTAGTCCAGAGACCTGGATAATCTTTTAAGGCAGGACATTTCAATGACTTTAATCTTCCATTCAAATCTGGGAAAATTAATATTACAGCCCCAATGATTGTTTCTAACCCTAAATCTGAAAGTGTAGTGCACAAATAAAGGACTATGGAGACAGCAACATATTTAATGAGGTCAAACAGAAAACATCAGGAGATGATTAAGTGAATTGTGTAAGGGACTCTTGTCTGACAGTTGGGAGAAGAGAAATGTATCCAGAAGGAGGGTAGACAGAGAATAACACAACTTTTTTGTAAACAAATAAGCTCACAAACAAACAAACCAATAAATTAAAAATATGAGAAAGAATCTCTTGGTTTTTGATAGTGTCTGCCTTTCAAACTACAATTGATTTAGGAAGCAATTTCTGCTTAACAATAAACCAGGTTAAGGATCACCTCTCCCACTGAGCATGCAAGTATAAGGTATTTCATTGGGACGATAAAGAGGGAGTCCTGGTGTGACGCTGTGGTTTAATGTGCCAGAATGCAAAGCCGTTTGAACTGCAAGGTCGACAGTTCAAGCTCACCAGCCACTCTTCAGAAACCCCATACAGGGTCGCTATGGGTTGGAACCTACTCAATGGCACTTGACAACACCCTAAAGAAGGAAACATACAGAAGGGCTTTCCAGATTTCTTCAGGAAAGATTGGAAGAATGTCATGATGAAGATTAGATGTGAGGCTAAAAAGTCATTGTAGCAGTTGTTCAGCCAATACAAAATGATTCTTTAACCAACCATGTCACCATCCCTGGTACCAGGCAGATATAAGCAAAGGTGCTTAGAGTTCCAGGAATCCTGAAATCCAATGTAGTCATCACTGGAGAGGGAACCATTGCCTGGCAATTCAGGAAGCCCAGGTGCATGCAACACAGGAAATCTGAGCCCTTAAGAGTTTAGTGCAGCCCGCCAGTGCCACAGCAGCGCCTGGAAAAATCAAGTCCATTGTCTGTTGTTGCCATGGTTGGATTTTATTTGTGGTTTTGGGTTTTATTTTCTTCCTTCTTAATTAGACAGAGAACACTGTTGTAGCCTGTAACCTGCTGTGTAGGAATATGTAAATGCCAACAGGTGAAGGGATAAAATTGGAGAGCAGGCCCAGAAGACCAGGAGCAGCTGCAGGACAGATGGAAGGTTGACAAGTCCAAAACCCATAGGTCAGGTGACAGACTGGAGACTTCTGCAGTAAAAGTGTGAAAGGTGAAGAGTGAAAGCGAGATCTGCCAAAATACTTATTTATAGTCTGGAAGCAGAGCAGGCCCAAAGAAAACACCCTTTTCAACTGATTGCTTGATTACATTACATTAGATTACATTATAAAGGGTGATTGCATTACATTATGAAACAAAACCTAGCCAAGTGTTTGGTCATATTAGTGGGAAACATAAACTAGCCAAATTGACACATGAAATTAACCATCGCAAATACCTTTGGATACTTTAAAGAAAGGCCAGTTATCTAACCCAATAAAATCATCTATGAGATGATGATGGAGAGACACTAGGAGAGTCATTTGTATTTTCTCCCACAGATGCAGAGGAAATATAAATGATAATGAAATCCAATTTTTATTAATTGTGAATGAATACGCATCTGACACATGGGGTCAAGATTAGAAGTAACTACGTAAAAAACTAGGACAATGGGGAAGAAGTGTGTTTTCTGAAACCTGGAGATTATTGTTGTTGTTAGGTGCCATCAAGTCAGTACCGACCCATAGTGACCTGATGCACAGCAGAACAAAACATTGTCCAATCCTGGGCCAACCTCACTACAGTTGCCACAGTTGAGTCCATCGATGCTGCCACTTGGCCAATCCATCTCATTAGGGGTCTTCCTCTTTTTCTCTGACCCTCCACCTTACTAAACATGATATTCTCCAGTGACTCATCCCTCCTGACTATATGTCCTAAGTATTACAGAAGAAGTTTGGCCATCCTGGCCTCCAAGGAGCACTCTGGCTACACTTCTTCCAACACGGATCTGTTGGTACTTTGGGCAGCCCATGGCACTGTCAATATTCTCCTCCAACACCATAAATCAAACGTATCAATTCTTCTATGGTCTTCCTTATTCACTGTCCACATGTTGCGTGCATATGAGGTTATTGAAAATACCATGGCTTGGGTCAGGCACACCTTAGTCTTTAAGCTGACATCTCTGCTCTTCAATACTTTAAAAAAAATCTTGTGCAGCAGATTTGCCTAATGCAATACATTGTTTGAGTTCTTGACTGCTGCTTGAATGATGTAGAAAACATCAAAAGAGGATGGAAGGAATGCACAGAGACACTGTACCAAAAGGAAATGGTTAATGTTCAACTGTTTCAAGAGGTAGCATATGATCCAGAGCCAATGATACTGAAGGAATAAGTCCAAAGTGCAGTGAAGGAATTGGCAAAGAATAAGGCACCAGGAATTGATGGAATAAAAATTAAAATATTTCAAGAA
>NW_006408978.1:1178474-1181190 GCF_000296735.1 Chrysochloris asiatica
TAACAACCTGCAATATGCAGATGATACAACCTTGCTTGCTGAAAGTGAAGAAGACTTAAAATATTTACTGATGAAGATCAAAGAGCACAGCCTTCATGGTTTGCATCTCAATGTAAAGAAAACAAAAATCCTGCCACTTGAACAATAAACAAAATTCTTACCAACAGAGAAAAGATTGAAATTGTCAAGGACAAGGACTTCTTGGATTAACTATCAACACTCATGGAAGCAGCAGTCAAGCAGCAGATGTAAGCCTGAAGACTAAGGTGCATCTGACCCAAGGTATTCTCAATAACCTCATATGCATGTGAAATCTGGACAGTGAATAAGGAGGATCATAGAAAAATTGATGCCTTTGAGTTGTGATGTTGGAGGAGAATACTGAAAGTGCCATGGACTGCCAGAAGAACCAATAGATCTGTTTTGGAAGAAGTGCAGCCAGAGTGCTCCTTGTAGGTCAGGATGGCCAAACTTGGTCTCTCATATTTTGGCCATATTGTCAGGAGGGGCTAGTCGCTGGAGAAGGATATCATGTTTGGTAAGGTGGAGAGTCAGAGAAGAAGAGGAAGACCCCCAATGAGATGGATTGGCCAAGTGGCAGCATTGATGGACTCAAGTGTGGCAACAGTAGTGAGGTTGGCCCAGGACCCAGCAGTGTTTCGTTCTGCTTTGAATAAGGTCACTATGAGTCAGTACCCACTCGATGGCACCTAACAACAACAATAATTTGCCCAGAGAATCCTTCAATAATGAAAGTCAATGCTTGAATTGTTTCTTCAGCTACCCCAGTTTGAGAAAGGCTGAGTGTGTTCTTCTGGAGATTATTATAGCTTCATAATTCACTCAATAGCTGTATAGAACTAAAGTTAAATGTCCAGGTGGAAAATAAAAGTCCAGATCCTCACCAAACACCTCCTGATATCCAGATGTTTGGCATAGAAATAGACAAAACATCCAGATGACAGATTGATTCCCTGCCCCTCCCCCTTGTATCTGTTTTGAAACAACAAGGGATGTTAAGAGTCTAGAGTTGTATATAAAATAAGTCTCTGTGCTTATTTATCCTATACTTTATATAGTAAAGTGGGAGAAAGATATGGCACTCTGCTTCCATAAAAAATTACAGTCCTGAAAACGCTAAGGGAAGATTCTATTTTGTCCCTTAGTGTCTTTATGAGTTAGAACTGACTCAACAGCACTAGTGTTGGTGTGAGGTTTTTATGTTGGTGGTGCGGTTATGTGCCGTAGAGCCAGCTCCTCTCACGGTGGTGGTGGTGAGGTGCCCCGGAGTCGTTTCCGACTCATAGCGAACCTGTACAGGATTTCCGAGGCTTTATATCTTTTACAGGAGCATAAAGCCTCATCTTTCTCTCATGGAACAGCTGTTAGTTTCAAACTGCAGACCTTGAGGTTCGCAGCCCAATTTGTAACCACTATGCTACCAGAGCTCCTAGCCATCCTGTGTAAGGCTTCAGAGGCAATAAATCTTTATGGGAACAGAAAGTTTGGAGTTTTATATTGTTGTTGTTAAGTGCCAATGAGTCAGTACTGACTCATAGTGACCTTGTATAGGATTTCCGAGGAGTGACTCGTGGGTTGAAATAGCCAATTTGAGGTTCACAGTCCAGTGCTTATCCTACAGTGCCACACCACGAGCCTGGGATTTTATATAGAAAGATTATTCTCAGAAAGGAAAGAATGCCAACACAGTGAAAGAAAGAAAGTAAAAAAAAATAACAATTTCATCTGAGTAAATTAAGTTTTAGGTCAAATCTGATAGCTAATATGAGAATATGTTTTTTCTAAGAGTCAATTTGAATACCAAAAGGAGAGTAATATTTAGGCCCAAAAGTACAACTGGTTTTTGAGTATTCAGGCTCAAAGATAGGTCAGACTTCTTTCTGTTTTAAGGTATCATTGATTTAATCCCAACTCATTGTTGTTGTTAGGTGCCATCGAGTTGGTACTGACACATAGCAACCTTATGCACACCAGAAAGAAACACTGCCCAGTCGTGAGCTAACCTTAATATTGTTGCCACACTTCAGCCCATTGATACTGCCACTGTGCCAGTCCATCTTGCTGGGATCTTCCTCTTTTCAATGACTCTCAACCTTACCAAACATGATAACCTTCTCCAGCTACTGGTCCCTCCTGACAATATGTTCTAAGTATGACAGACGAAGTTTGTCCATACTGGCCTCCAAGGAGCACTCTGGCTGCACTTCTTCAAACACAGATCTGTTGGTTCTTTTGGCAGCCCATGGCATGTTCAATGTTCTCCTCCAACGCCATAACTCAAAAGCATCAATTCTTCTATGGTCTTCCTTATTCACTTTCCAGCTTTCACATACATATGAGGTTATTGAAAATACCATGGCTTGTGTCAGTTGCACTTTAGTCCTCAAGCTGATGTCTTTGCTCTTCAACACTTTAAAAAGGTCTTGTGCAGCAGATTTGCCTAATGCAATACATCGTTTGACTTCTTGACTGTTGCTTCCATTACTGTTGATAGTTAATCCAAGAAGAATGAAGTCCTTGACAATTTCAATCTTTTCTCCATTTATAAAATGTTGTTTATTGGTCCAGTGGTGAGGATTTTTTTTTCTTTACACTGAGATGCAATCCATACTGAAGGCTGTGCTCTTTGATCTTCATCAACAAATATTTTAAGTCTTCTTTACTTTCAGCAAGCAAGGTTGTATCATCTGCATAT
>NW_006408978.1:1182318-1184402 GCF_000296735.1 Chrysochloris asiatica
AATGACTTTTTGCTTTCTTCCTGTATGATCTTGATGTCATCCCACAACTCATCTGGTCTTCGGTCTTTAGTGTTTAATGTATCAAATCAGTTCTTCAGATGATCTCTAAATTCAGGTGGGATATATTCAAGGTTATATTTTGGCTCTCGTGGACTTGTTTTCATTTTCTTCAGTTTCACTTTGAATTTGCACATGAGCAATTGATGGTCTGTTCCACAATCTGTCCCTGGTCTTGTTTTGACTGATGATAAAACAAGGTTTTCCATTGTCTCTTTCTGCAGATGTAGTCAATTTGATTTCTATGTATTCCATCTGGCGAAGTCTATATGTATAGTCATCTCTTTTGCTGTCTCAAGATGGTATTTGAAATGAGCAAATCATTGATTTTACAGAATTCCATCATGCATTCTCCAGCATAATTTTTATCACCAAGGCCATATTTCCCTACTACTGATCCTTCCTCTTTGCTCCCAACCTTTGCATTCCAATCACCAGTAATGATCAATTCATTTTTATTGCATATTTGATCAATTTCAGATTGAACAAGTTGGTAGAATTCTTCTAGTTCATCCTCACTGGCTTTAGTGCTTGGTGCTTAAATTTGAATAATAGTGCTTTTGACTGTTCTTCTGTGTAGGTGCATGGATATTATCCTATCACAGACAACGTTGTACCTCATGACTGATCTGGATATGTTCTTTTTGACAATGAACACAACACCATTCCTCTTCAATTTGTCATTCCCAGCATAGTAAACCATGTGGTTGTCAGATTCAAAATGGCCAGTGCCAGCCCATTTCAGCTCACTAATGCCTCAATCGATGTTTATACGTTCCATTTCATTTTTGACAATTTCTAACTTTCCTAGATTCATACTTTGCACATTCCATGTTCCGATTATTAATGGATGTTAAAGCTGTTTCTCTTCATTTTGAGTTATGCCCCATCAGCAAATGAAGGTCCTGCGGGCTTTTCTCCCATAGGCTTTACTCCATTCACTGTGTCATCATGATCAACTGTACTTTAAGGAGGCAGCTCTTCCCAAGTTGCATTTTGAGTGACTTCCAAGCTGAGGGGCTTATTTTCTGACACTATATCTGACAGTGTTTCACTGCTATTCATAAGGTTTTAAATCACTTGTTATCTCCTTGCTTTGTTTTGGTCTGCTTCTTGGTTTTTGTACAGGTTCTTCATGTGCTTAATTCAGTGTTCTGTTTTTCCCATTCTTTGCAATGTTATACATAATTTATGATCCTTGCAACTGAATGTGCTGTCAACAAAATACAGGTAAACATTTTTTTTTTTTTTTTTGGTGTACTCCACTTTTCGGTCCAGATCCATCTGCCATTAGTAATGATTTTCTTCAGGCCTTGTATTCTGAGTTTCATGGAGTTTTGTGTTCTTTATGGTGGTCAAGTTGTTTGTTATGTTGTTTAGTTCTACTGTGTCTTTGTTGAGTTATTTTCTAGTTGTTCTTTCCTTTATCAAAAGTGCAGAGTTGCCTATTTCTCTCTTCAATTTTATTGTTATTGATTTAAAAAGGTATTTGCAATGAATAAGTCATCGTTCTTGCCAAATTCTATCATATTATCTCCAGCATCATTTGTTCACCAATACCATATTTTTCAACTAGTGATCCTTCCACTTTGTTTTCAATCTTTACAGTCCAATAACCAGTAATTAGCATCAGAAAATGTTTTCATAAGAAAATATTTGTCTTCAATGTGCTTTCTGACACATGGAACTCACTTCCTTAACAATTATCCACTGTAGTTTTACTGCACAAGGAAGCCTGTTGTAGAGTTCTTCTCAATTTGCCCTGCTCCCCAGGATGCCATTGTTCCCTTCCTCTACATTTTTTTTTTTTAAGTTTTTACTGTAACTTGAGTAATTGTTTACATGAGAAAACATTGGTTCTACACTAATTGTTTCATTGCAATGATTACAATCTCCTCCGTGTACCATCATTCAACAGTATTTGCTTCTATTCCCTTTGATATTTGGTGGGGTGGTGGTGGGAGGATGTTCACCAAAACCAAAGGGCCCATTCCTCAAGTCTGGCTCCTGGCCACCAGCACACAGCC
>NW_006408978.1:1185532-1190825 GCF_000296735.1 Chrysochloris asiatica
ATCCATAAGTATAGGTCAAATTTATCAAATTGTAGCAATTTACATTTACTTTCTTTATCAAAAATTGTTTGTTTTTTTTAATCTTCCTCTAATCATCAAGCCATCGAGGGTAGGTCAAATGAGTAATATGTACAAATTTGGACATTCTTGTGTGTCTTCCCTCACTTCATGTCAGCTAGACACTTCATTTTAAGTTCTAGCCTAATGTGACTATATCCTTGTCTGTGGGCTGAGGAGTCATCAGGTCTCATGACACTTTGGACCAACCTCCCTTCCTCTTATCTCTCTCATCTGCAGGTCAACAAGAGTCTGTGGAATGTTACTAAACTCAGCCCATATCTTCATTGCTGCCTTTCCCCCTCTTCCACTCACCAGCTGACCAATGTGACCGCCAGCAATCTTACATGTCTGCTCATGTGTTCTCTTTGAGTTTCGGTATTAGAGGGGGTTTTGTCCTGAAGGGACTTGATTGCTTGCCTTGATGAGTTCCTGGCAAACAACTTGCTTATTCTTGTAGTAGCCAATCAGACTGCCATTTTTGTTTTGGATTTTTCCTGCTGGTCTTTTTTTCAAGAAGTATGTTCTGTTCTTCTAGCTGTTTAAGACTGGTCTGCATGTCCTTTAAAGTGGAAATGACCCACCTCAGAAAGTTCTGGATGGGGATCAGGATTCCACAAAGGCTCTGCAAGAAGCCTATTTCACTGGGCAAGTTCAAGAACCCCTTTTAGGTATCCCAATCAATTATAGGCTGAAGATGAGCTTACAAGTTTTCTGTCATCATGTTTCCTCATATTCCTTCCTATCCCACTTAAGTGTTTATTTTACAATCATAGGCAAGGGAACTCAACATTCATAAGACTGTCAAGCATCTTAACATTATTTAACCTCTTTTATCCATTCTGACTATGCCGCGATCCCTGTATCATCTCCATCTAATTTTTAAGTCTTCATTTTTATTTTCAAAGATTCACAAGTTGTCTTGGTCAGAGCACAGTAAGTTGTCACTCTTACATAGTAATATGCATATAAAAAAACACCTTCAATTTTTTTAAAGAAAAAATCAGTATAATGCTCATACAAGCAACAGTCAAGAAACTAAACAACATATTACATTAGGCAAACATGCTGCAAAAGACTTTTTAAAGTGTTAACGAGCAAAGATGTCATCTTGAGGAAACTGTGCATCTGAGTGAAGCCAGGGTATTTTCAATAACCTCATATGTATGTGAAAGCTGGACAATGAATAAATAAGATTGTAGAAGAATCAATGCATTTGAATTATGGTGTTTGCAAAGAACAAACCTGTCTTGAAAGCAATGTGGCCAGATTGCTTCTTGGAAGTGTTGATGGTAAGTCTTTGTCTTGTACTTTGGACATATTGTCAGGAAATGCCAATGTCTTGCATGGTAAACTGGAAGATCAGCAAAAAAGGAAGACCCACAACAAGATGGATTGACAAAGTGACAGCAAAAATGGGCTCAAACATCGCAATTGTGAGTATAGTGCAGGACTGGGTAGTGTTATACATAGGATCACTATGGGTTGGAACTGACTTGATGACACTTAATAACACCATGAAGGAAATATTCCTGGGTAGGACAGTTCTTCTTAACTACATTTTCTTAGCTAAGTTCTACCATCTAGACAGATAGATGTCCACTAGCCTAACCCATTAGTGGAAATGTAAATTTATTTGGATTTCTTACAGGTCAATTTATTCTCATTTTGAGTTGGGTCCCATCAGCAAATGAAGTTCCTGAAAGCTTAGCTCCATCCATATCATTAAGGTAAACTCTATTCTGAGGAGGCAGCTTCATATTTTGAGTGTCTTCCAACCTGAGGGACTCATCTTCTGGCACTGCATCTGACAATATTCTGATGCTATTCATAATGATTCAATATTCAGGTACTATCTGACTGCTATTCCTAAGGTTTTCAATGGATGACTATTCGTAAGTAGTCTGTCTCTCCTTGCTAGTCTGTCTTAGTCTGGAAGTGCTGCTGAAACTTAACCACCATGTGTAACCTTGCATAGCTTCCAGCATCACAGCCACGTTAAAGTCACTACAGTACAACAAAGTAACAGATGAGTGGGGAAGGCAGAGCACATAAAGGATTACATCAGCAGTAGTGGTATAAGCCTTCAGGATGATCACAGTCTTCTCAGGGGTTGAAAGAATCTTCTAGTAAAATAAAAGAATGGACTAAATCCACTAAAAATATTGATAAAGCCTGTGAAGATGTAGGGTGCAGGATACACAGGATGGTGAACAAAAGCTTCCCAGAGAAGATGACATTTAAACTGAGACACGAGGCATAAAAAAGATTAGTTTGGAACCAAACGATTTATAGGAGGATTTAACTCATCTTTTTCCTACACTAAGAAGCTCTTGTGGAGCTGTAGGATAAGCACTAGACTGCTAATTCAAGGTCAATAGTTCAAACCTACCAGTCACTCTGCCGTGAAAAGATGAGGCTTTCTGTTCCTGTAAAGATTTACAATCTCATAAACCTATATAGGGGTGCTGTGAGTTGAAATCAACTAGATGGCTGTAGATTTGTATTTGTTTGTTTGTTTGGTTTCCCATGCTAATGAGAAGCATGAGAAGAAAGGTCATTTGTATTGCACACATTAGAATACAGGTTCACTAATTTCTGTTTCAGAAGCACCAAGGAGTCCTGGTAGCGTAGAGGATTATGAACTGGATTGATAACTAAAAGGTCAGTAGTTCGAATCTAACAGTTGCTCTGAGGGAGAACGTTGAGGCTTTCTGCGCCTGTGAAGAGTTTCAGCCTCTGACACCCTATTAGGTGGCTATGAGTCTGAACTGACATGGTGGTACACAATCACCACCAATGACCACAAAAGGAAAGATCATTTGGTATGTTTCAGGATATTTAAAATTATAGTTATAGAGACAAACTGAGTGTAAAGGAGAGAGAACGGTAAGTTTGAAGAGGGATCAGATGACACAAAATGTTGTTGTTGTTAGGTGCCATTGAGTCGGTACCAACTCATAGTGACCCTGTGTACAACAGAACAAAACACTGTCCGGTCCTGGGCCAACCTCACAATCGCTCTTACTCCTGAGCCCGTGGTTTCTGCCGCCAACTCATTTCATTGAGGGTCTTCCTCTTTTTCTATGACTTTCCATTTTGCCAATGACACAGAATAGCAGTTCTCAAAACTTTTAGCATTAGGACTCTTACTGTCTTCAAAAATCATTAGGATTTCAGAGAGTTTTTACTTATGAGAATTATATGTATCCATTTTTAACACATCTTTACTATTCAAGAGAAGTTACTTAGAAAACATATAAGTGTTACTTCCTTTAAAAATAACAGTAATAAACCCATTATAGGTCAGCATAAATTACCTACTTTTATGAAAAATAACTATGTTTTATAAAATGAAAATAAATTAGTGAGAAGAATGACATTCCTTTACATTTTTGTGAATCTCTTTAGTCTCTGGCTTTATAGAAGACAGATAGATTCTTACAAATGTTACTGCCTTCAAATTTTTGAAATACGTTACTTTGGTAGAAGCAAATCCAGTTTCTCACAGATCTGTAATTGGACAACTTTAACAGATTTTCATAAAATTGTGGATAAAATTTTTTGATGCTACTCCAAAGCTCAACAAGTTTGTAGTGTGGAATCTGCAGCCATGACAATGAATTTTTCATCCTCTTATACTAGTCTGCAAGGAGCTCTGGTAGCATAGTGGTTACGAATTGGATGCGAACCACAAGGTCAGCAGTTCGAAACTACCAGCTGTTCCGCAGGAGAAAGATGAGGCTTTCTGCTCCCGTAAAGATTTATAGCCTTGGAAACCCTGTACAAGGTTCGCTATGAGTCGGAAACGGCTCCACGGCAAATAATAACAACAACATACTAGTTTGCATTGCATTTTGAAGGCATCTTTTACCAATCATATTGGGCATCATGTGGAAATTTGGAAAATAGTTCAATAAGTAATTTTAAATCTTCCAAAGTTTGACAAATTTCATTATATGTTATCAAAAACATCATATTTATTAAAACCACCACTGTTGATATTGAGTGCCATCAAGTCTAATCTTATTCATAGTGACCCTGTATAGGGTTTCTGAGGAGCAGCTAGTGGGATTGAACTGCCGACCTTGTAGTTCACAGTCTAGTGCTGATCCTACAGCATAACACCAAGAATCCAAAAAGTTTTCAAGTAATAGAATGTTGTCAGCTCTCAGTTATGGACAGAAATTTTCCAAAATCCTTCATTTTCGTTTTAAAGTTAGAATCTTATCATTGGCAATAAATACCAACAGTTATTTTCCTTGAAATGACCGATTCATTCAAATCTGAATAAGCCTAATCTGTTTGTCAGTCATTCTTACAAATAAACTCAATTCAACCTACAACTCAAACAGTCACAGTGTTTCATTTCATCACACAGAAAATCAAAGAAAATATACTCAAGAATTAAGATCTAACAAAATTAACAATTATAACTACTTCATCAAAGACATTCTTACACAAAGCCGGCATTTTTTTCTTAATGCTAGTGAAAGCTGCATTGAATGTTAGTATTGACTGGGGTCACTGTCTTGATATTATGAGGTGTCAACAGTTTTACTCAGCACTGCCTTGGCACCATCATCACCAATGTCAACAGACAAAAAAGAAAGGTAACATTTTCATCATTTTGAAAATAATTACTTCAAATTGACCCCCTGAGGCCTGAGGACCTCCCCCTCACCTCTGCCCTAGGGAATCATAAATGTTTTGTTGACAGCTGCTGACATAGGATCCTATAAAGGATAAAAATTAATTGGGCTTTATTTCAATTACAATCAACTGCTCTTGGTGGTATTTTAACCAGAGAATGTGATTTGATTCAAATTTTAAAAAGATGATTGGAAATTTTCTGAGTTAAGAGTTTGATGGTACCATATAAAGGAAGTGAAGACTGGAGAAGGACTTGAAAAAGGAGATATTAAGAGTTAATTGAGAGACACATTCCATTTGAATTGCCTATGAAACAACCAAGTTGTGAGGCTTGGTTGGCAATTGTATCTATGGTCTGGAGCTCAGAAGTGGGTGCTAACTTGGGCTGATACACTTGGGAGTGATTTACATGTAGATAGAACTCAAAATAAATGTAACAATTGAAATTACCTAGAATTACAATGTAGAGATGGAAGAAAAGAGAGACATGGCCAAATCCATAAAATCATTAAATAGTCAGAAATATTTAAAAATTGAATCATGAGAGAGAGTTTGGGACAATGGACAGGAAAGAGAAAAGGGA
>NW_006408978.1:1191194-1193101 GCF_000296735.1 Chrysochloris asiatica
TCCAAAACAGATCTATTGGTTCTTTTGGCAGTCCATGGCACTTTCAGTATTCTCCTCCAACACCACAACTCAAAGGCATCAATTCTTCTACGATCTTCTTTATTCACTGTCCAGCTTTCACATCCATATGAGGTTATTGAAAATATCATGGCTTAGGTCAGGCGCACCTTAGTCCTCAAGCTGACTGTAGCTTTATAGACTGGTGGTGGAGGTGGTGTGCTGTGGAGTCAATTCTGACCCATAGTGACCCTGTCTATATAGGATTCCCAAGGCTGTCAGTCTTTACAGGAGCAGAAAGCCTCCTCTTTCTTCCATGGAACGGCTGGTAGTTTCGAACTTCTAACCTTGAGGTTAGCAGCCAAACTCATAACCACTATGCTACTTTTTTTGACTTTAGAATATTTAAAATATACAATTTGATGAGTTTTGATATAGATTTATACCTAGTGAAATCATAACAGCTATCAAGTGTATCCATTTATCCAACAAGATTTCTTGCTCCCCTTGTAATGCTTCCCTCCTGCCCCAGGGAACCACAGAAGTTTATACAAAAATAAAAATGAAAAAGAGCAAAGAAATCAATCAAACATCGTTTTCACAATGAGGCAAATAAGACGATGAGAAATGAACCGACTTTCATACAATGATGGAGCCTTTTAGAGACAGAGTGGGATTAGAATTCAATTTTCTCAGTTTCCATTTCAGAGACTTTTGTATTAGCTCAGGCTGCCTCCACTCTTTGACCTACTTCCCAGATCCTGCTCTTGTTTCACTTGACTCCTCTTAGACAGTATCCTTTGTGAAAGCATTTGGGGAAGAATTTCTTTTCTGTAGGTTGAAGTCAGTATTTGGTATGTCAACACACAAAGCCTTCAGTTCTGACAGCTACTGGAGGCTGCTTCAGAATAGGTTTATTAAGTTTGAGAAACACACCAAAGATGTTTAAATCCACTGTTCTATCAAGAATTCCCCATTGCATTTCACTTTCTTTGTCAAAAAATAATTCAACCAACTTTATGTAAACCTGACATTTTCAAACTTGCCAGTCTTGGAGGAAGACACTGGTTTTCAACAAAGAAAGAGCTGAGAGGCAGAACAAGACAATGATTACCACATCACTGAGATCATGTTACTTCACAGAATGTCTTATGATTGGTTCACCCAGAAGTAGAGTCTAAGTCAAAGATTTAAGTTTAAGTAGTTTGTGTTAAGAAATGATTCCAGGAAGTGTTTAAAAGAAAATACAGACGTGAAACCAGAAAGGAAAAGAATCCAACACACTGCATATTATCAAAGAAGTTTTCCCTTTGGGCAACTGAGACTCAGTCTTGCTGGGAACTCTAGAAGATCCTGTAGAGTATGCCTCAAAGATATCCCACCCAAGAGATGCAGAGACTGAAGTATTTATCCTTGGATTCCCATTAGTCATTAGGTGATTCCAAGAAGCATAAGCTTCGTGGTACTTCCTGTATGTGCCCTGCACATGTGAGAACCCTTAGGTGGGTATTTACCGTAGTACATTTTTGGCATGCATTGGAATGTTAAGGGTCAAAGAGATATGGATATGAAACTGGCAGTGTCCAATTTATATAATGGTTCATCATGAAAAAGAATCTCAATCTTCAGAGAATCATGGAACTTGATGTATATTTATGAATGTAGTAGCTCAGGATTGGACATTGTTTCATTCTGCTGTGCATGGATCGTTATGAGTTGGTTCCGACTCAATGGTACCTGACAACAAGCAGCTCAAAGTGCCAACCGAAAGGGAAGGAGTCTTCACATCCAAAATCAATCCTATTCCCTCTGTATACAGGGTTGATAGGGATGGACAACTTAGACATTGGCTACCTAAAATGATTGTTGTTGTTGTTGTTAAGTGCCTTCGAGTCGGTTCTGACCCATAG
>NW_006408978.1:1193846-1196310 GCF_000296735.1 Chrysochloris asiatica
TATAAAACTGATATTCCCCCATGTAAACTAATCACTCAATTCACAATAAAAACTTTTTAAAAAATCATGGTACTTGAATTTCTTCCTATAATTTGACTAATGCTATAAATAAGCCATGATGATAATCATGTACCCCATGGAGAAAGCATGTATAGCTCATTCTTTATTGTGATCATTTAAAGTCCTGATCATAATAAGTACTCAAGAAACATTTAATAGTAATCAATGTATTGAAATACTTGGATGTGAACTCTATTCAGGAAAGCTATAGACGTATATAATGCAATGATGAAGAGCACAGAGCTAGAATCAGACTGCTTACATAGTGGCTTGGTTCCATTCCTTATACTATGTGACTTTGGAAACTTTCTTAATTTCTCTGAGTCTCGGTTCTTTCATCTGTTACAAGTGTACACTCATAGTTACTATGTAAGGATTGTTGTTTATATTGTTGTTAGGACCTTCAAGTCAGCTCTGATTCAGTAACCTTACATACTCGTATAACAGAAGGAAACATTTTCCAGTCCTGTGTCATCTTCAGGATCATTGGTATGTGTGAATCCATTGTGACAATTGTGTTAATACATCTGACTGAGAGTTTCCTTGACTTTCACAGACCCTCTACTTAGTCAAACATGATATTCTTTTGAAGCAATTGATCTTTCATGATGATAGATCAAATGTAAGTGAACCAAAGCCATTCTTGCTTCTAAGGAGCATCCTGGTTGCATTTCTTCTAAGACTGGTTTGTTTGTTCATCCAAGGTATATTTAATATTTTTCATCAACACTATAACTTGAATATATAAATTCTTCTCTTTTTTTATTGCTCAGATTTTGCACACAGATGAGGCAATTCATGGAACATAATTATCATAGCATCCAGAATCCAGGTATGGAGTTGTAGGATAACACTGAACTGTTAAACATAAACTTGGTGGTTCAAATCCACAAGTCACTCCTTGAAAATCTTATACAGAGTCACTTTGAAGCATGACTGTCACACTAGCACTTAACAACGGACATTTGTTATGTGTTTAGGACCTGTTGTCTACAATTATCTCTGGTGATTTGAAAGATAGACGTTAAGATAACCCTGAATCCAAAGTGACCATAATCTAGTTGGTGAAACCAAACTTTCCACATGTGTCCAGTTAATGGGCAATGACTATGAACTTCACTGAGGCTGACTTATCAAGACAAGTCAGAAGCAGATACAACTTTTCCCTGATCTTCACTCTTTAACACTATGTTTTCAAATGCTTAACTTATTTGGGGAAATAGTTCTCTGTTTTTAGTTAAGTTGCTGTACCTACACAAACCCCTTGAGTGAGATAAGACAGTTTGAGATAGAATTTTTAATATTATTTTCCAATGTTATAAATAACGAACTGTATTATAGATCTAAACATCAATGATACTGTCTCTCAGATTTTATTTATATAGTTTCTACTTTTGTTAAGGGCTCACTGATCTTAGAATTCACAGTGAGATTTACTTTTTTATGCCAAAATTTTTGTTAAGTGCCTACTAGGCAAGAAGCATTGTGCTGGATGTTGTGTAACTTGGACCACTTTTCTGCCTTCAAGTATAGCAATGCTAAACATATTCTAGATGGAGGACTCTAGAAGAAATCTTTAAAGCCATTCTAATAATATGTTGCACAATAAATAACCTTCAGAATGTGGCATACACCTTAAGCATCTGTCTCAGTGGAAAATACAATGAAACAAAACCTTTGTAAATATAAGTATACCTGAAAATTATCATTGATTAGAATTAAATTTATTTTATCTGGGTCAAATGGTCTGTGATCTTTTAACCTTTTGAGGGAACTAGCAAAAAATTATAGAAAAATCACTAAACTACAGATAAGAAAATATGAAATCTTATCCTAAATTTATCATTGATATTTACACTGAGTTATAAAACTGTACTTCATATTATAACACTTCAATGAAATGATATAAATTGTGGATCTATTGAGGAATTTAGAAACACCTGAAATAAATCCAGGCAAAATGCAGGGCTAGAAGTGTAGAAACATAGCCAGGAATTGATTCATTTGAAACAGGGGTCTAAAATATGTTTATCTAAAGGAGGTTTGGGAGTCCTGGTGAGGTGCTGTAGGATAAGCACTGGACTGTAAGATCAATTTGAACTGCAAGGTCAGCAGTTCAAATTCACCATCCACTTCTTGAAAATCTTATACAAGGTTGCTATGAGTCAGAACTGACTAGAGAGCACTTAATGACAATAAGGTACGTTTGAGTTACCTAGAAGGTGCCTCATAAAAAAGGCATGATCAACTACTTTTTAAAAACCAGTCATTGTGAACCCTATAAAACAGTTCTACTCTGACACACATGGGTTGTGACCAATTTGGCAGAAATAGGTTCTGATCAAGGGTCAAATATGAGCTTGTAATCAGAAAAAATATGGTGAAAGAATACAGCCCTGTCTCA
>NW_006408978.1:1199485-1200737 GCF_000296735.1 Chrysochloris asiatica
AGGAAGACCATAGAAGAATTGATGCATTTGAGTTATGGTGTTGGAGGAGAATATTGAAAGTGCCATGGGCTGCCAAAAGAACCAATAGATCTGTTTTTGAAGAAGTATACCCAGAGTGCTCCTTGGAGGTCAGGATGGCCAAACTTCATCTCTCATACTTCAGACATGTTGTCAGGAGGGGCCATTCATTGGAGAAAGATATCATGTTTGGTAGGATAAGATCCCCAAAGAGATGGATTGGCCAAGTGGCAGCATCAATGGACTCACGCATGGCAACAGTAGTTCAGTTGACCCAGGATCAGGCAGTTTTTCTTTCTGCTGTAGATTGGGTCACTATGAGTCGATACCCACTCAATACCCACTAACAACAACAACAACAATCAGAAAGAGCTAAAAAAAATGTGTCTATATAGAGTCAAATATCTAGGAATTCTATTCTTGTAAAGGGGGACATATATTCTAGCAAATAAACTCAGCTAGCCAATGCATCTATCTTCTTAAGGATCATCAAGCAGCAGGAGACATGTGTCCAGGACCCCAGATTGGTAACTTGGTTCAGAGGAGAAGATAAAGGCAAAAAACAAGAAACATAGACTCTAAAATACAGAGAACATGGCATTCAGAGACAGAATGATGAGGGAGGGAACGGAGAAAAGAATGGAGACAACAACAGGGTCTAAGAAAACATTTTCAGGGGCTTCATAAGCAAAACTAGCTTAGGGACCAGGACTGGTCCCTCCTGATAATATTACCAAAGTATGATAGACGAAGTCAGGACATCCTGGCTTCTAAGGAACATTCTGGCTGTATGGTTTCCAACAAAGATTTGTTTGTTCTTTTTGCAGTCCACGCTGTTTTTAATGTTCTCCTCCAACACCGTAACTCAAACACAGCAATTCTTCTATGGTATTACTTAATCATTGTTCAACTTTTACATGCATATGAAGCTATTGAAAATACTGTGCTTTGGGTAAGGTGCACTTTAGTACTCAAACTGACATCTTTGCCTTTGAAACCCTAAAGATGTGCAGCAAATTCACGTAATGCAGTCTGTCCTTTGATTTCTTGTCTGTGTCCATGAGTGTTGATGGTTTATCTGAGCAAAATGAACTCTTTGACAACTTCAGTATTTTCTTCATTTCTCTTGATGCTATTTATTGGTCCATTGGTGAGTATTTTTGTTTTCTTTCCATGGAGGTGCAACACATACTGAAACTTCTGATCTTTGACCTTCATCAATAAGTATTTTAAG
>NW_006408978.1:1201007-1204376 GCF_000296735.1 Chrysochloris asiatica
CATTGTCTGTATTGTGGAGTCTGATATGTACTCATGTTTCTATAAAAGATTTGCCTAAGTGAATGGGGTTATAATCCTGGTGGCACAGTGGTTAAGCACTCAGCAGTTAACCAAAAAGCAGTTCTACTCTACCAGCTGCTCCTCTGAAGAATGACGTAACTGTCTGCTTCCATAATTATCACAGCCTTGGGAACCCTATGGGGCAGTTCTTCCTTGCCATATAGGATCATTCTGAGTAGGAATCAACTCAACGGCAGTAGTTTTTTGTTTGTTTGTATTTCATGCTTATATGTATGTATGGATGTATGGAGTCCTCATGTGGTGACAGAAGCTAAGCATTCGAACTCTAGGTTTTTTGAACCACAGTGTCAGTGGATCAAACTCAGCAGCCACACCTCAGAAACCCTATACAGTGTCTCTATGAGTTAGAACTGACTCAACAGCACTTAACAACAACAATGTGTATATATATAGTCACATATGTATTTTACAAAATTTGCCTCAATACATACATCTAAGGAATTTCCAAAAAGTAGAGTACAGGACTCATAGCGACCCTACACAGGGTTTCTGAGGCTGTAAATCTTTACGGGAGCAGACCACCTCAGCTTTCTCCCGCGGAACCACTGGTAGTTTCGAACTGCTGACCTTGTGGCTTATAGCCCGATTCATAACCACTACGCTACCAGAGCTCCTTGTATATGTATGTATGTATATACAATTTTTCCACAATTAAGAGAAGTTACCATAACAAATAAGCTTATCTGTGACCACCAAACACATTAAAAGATTCTCCGTGTCACTAGCCATCTGAGAAATGCAAGTCAAAACCACAAAGAAAGCCCATTACACTCCAACTAGGATGAATAAGATTAAAAGAAAACAAGCAAAAGAGAGACACAGGAAATGAGGAAAATTAGTGAGCATGTCGAGAACTTTGAACTTGTATCCATTGATGGTGGGAATGCAAAATGGAACAGCTACCATGGAAAATTTTATAGTGGTTACTCAAAAACTTAAAAATAGAGCTACCATGTTGTTGTTGTTGTTACTAGGTGCCATCAAGGCAGATCCAACTCATAGCAGCCCTATGCACAACAGTCCAAAACTCTGTTGGATAATGCACCATCATCACAACTGTTGTCATATTTCAGCTCATTGTTGCAGTCACAGCGTCGATCTATCTTCTTGGGTTTTTTTTACTGACTCTTTAGTTTTCCAATCATTATGTTTTTTCAAAGACTGGTTCCTCCTGATAACATGTCCAAAGTGTGTGAGATGAAGTCTTATCATTCTCACTTTTAAGGAGCAGTCTGGCTGTACTTCTTCTAAGACAGATTTATTTATTCTTTTGGCAGTCCATGATACTTTCAATATTCCTTGCCAGCATCATAATTCAAATAAGAACCAGCAATCCCACTCTTAGCTATATCATCAAAAGACTTGAAAGCAGAGACATAAAAAGAGACTTCTATGCTAATGTTCATTGCAGCTCTATTCACAACAGACAAAAGATAGAAACAACCTAAATGTCCATCAACACATGAATGGATAAACAAACTGTGGTACGTGCATACAATGGACTACTAGTCAGCTAATTGTTGTTGTAAGAGCCATTGAATTGGTTCTGACTCATAATGATCCTGCCGAAAGGTTTCTGAGGAGCAGCTGGAGAGTTTCAACTGCTAACCTTGTGTTTCACATCCCAGTGCTGATCCTACAGTGCCACACCAGGAGTTAGCTGGTAGGAGAAATGAAATCTTGATACTTACTATAGTATGGATTAAGCTTGAAGACATCATGTTGAGCAAAATAATTAAATTGCAAAAGGACAAACAATGTATGACCTTATTTGTATAAAAAGACAAGAAAGGACAAATATACAAAGACCAAAATTTCATTAGTGGCTTTGGGTGTTGGGTGTTGGAGGGAGGCAGAAAAGAGGGCTTAATGGTGACAGGAATATTTCACAGATTACCAGTAGAGCTGTATAATCAATATTGTAATTGCTGTCTATAAATAATATGCATATAAAAGTTGAGTTGACAAAAATTATGTCACAGATACATTTACAATAATGATAAGAAGAAAAAGAGTAGATGCTGAGGCTGCTTTTATGCAACCAAACAGCCCTCAGAGATGGTTCCTTGAAGTTTTTGGGTCATGATTTCATGAAACATCCCAGTTAATTGGCTAATAACATGTTTAGTTCTTCTATTCTCCCTCCTAATTTGTTGTGTGATGTCTGGGGTCTTAAAAGCTTGCAAGTGACCACTCAGGGCACTACGAATTTTCTTTATTCACTTGGAACAATCTAAAAAAGAACAGTCAGAAAAAGAAAGAGGATATAAAATCCGTAACTAAGTGTCTCTATGAACAAATGCCCCCTTTGCCATGAGACCAGAAGAGCTGGATGATATCTGGCTACCATTATTGAATAGTTTGACCAAAGTTTCTGTAGACTATTGTGATAAACAAGGGAAAACTGAGATAAACATTTTTCTCATGAATTCTAACATTTCTGAAGACATGGAAGGGAGATGGATCCCTGAAACTCTTGCCCTGAAATAATCTTTAAACCTTAAACTAATCCTGAAGTCTTCTTATAAATAACAATTGTTGTTGTTGTTAAGTACTGTGGAGTCAGTTCCAACTCATAGCAACCCTATACAGGGTTTCCAATGCTGTAAATCTTTATGGAAGCAGAAAGCCTCATCTTTCTCCCGCAGAACTGCTGGTAGTTTCGAACTGCCGACCTTGAGGTTAGCAGCCCAATTCGTAACCAAAACAGGTCTGCTTGAGATTTTATGCTCTTTTAAGAACTATATATATGTATACACATATGGGATCAAATTGACAAGAGTAATTTAAAGATTAGATAGGAACGGTAAAGGGTAGTGAGCTTATGCTAACAAAGCAGGAAGAACTCACAAAGGGAGGTTGGGAATGGTTGAACAACTTGAAGATGTCATTGAATTGTACATGGGGAGCCTGTTGGATTTGTGTATGTTTTGCCATCTATAACCACAACAAAAACATAATAAATACAATTTAAACACACACACAAATGAACAACAAAAATTCAAGTGAAAAAGGAGAGAAAGATAGACACGAACAAAAGAAAAGGGAGAAAGGCTAAGAAGTGAGATGGAAGTCAAGGACATTTATTGAACACTATTCTGTGCATTGCTGTTGTCCGATGGATCTTGGCTGAAAGCAGAGAATACCAGATGTTTACCTGGTATTCACACAAAGGCTTTTGATTGTGTGAATCATGACAAGCTATGGACAACATGTGAAGTATGAGTATTCTGGAACACTTAATTGTGCTCACAAGGAGTCTGTACCTGAACCAAGAGGCAGTTGTTC
>NW_006408978.1:1205960-1225317 GCF_000296735.1 Chrysochloris asiatica
AGGATTCCCACAGATATTTGATCTTTTAAGTTTATTTTGAAATTTGAGCAAGTATCTTTCATAAGCTCTCCAATACATTTCACATATATTTCTTGCGTTTTAAAAACTCTGGCCCAGTTATTTTCCTGTATTTTCCCCCTATTTTCAATTACCATCTCACATCATTGAGCCCTTCATCACAACCCCATGAGTAGTTTTATAGAAATTAAACTAGTTCATAATTCTGTCCCTTAAGTAGGAGAAAATATTCTCTCCAAGGGTCCCCACAATGTAATTATGAAAACCAGAAGGAATTTACTCAGTAACCATCTACATGGTGCTGGTTGGAACTAGAACTGAAACTCTGCCAATAGAGATTATAGTTCTTGACCTTCATGAGTCATTGAAGTTTCCAATTTTCACGGGAGCAAACTTCTTCCATAGGGCTAGCAAACCGACTGGATTCAATCATAGTTTCTAACCTAGACTTGATTCAGTAGCTCAGTGTAGACATAGCTTCAACCCATAGTCTTTAACTGCTCTAAGACCAGTTTTCAAATGAAATAACTGACTAAATAATTTCCAGATGCTAAAATACAAACTGTTCAGATGCAAATTTATTACATTTAATTTCAAGGTTGTTTAAGATTGTTACTGTGTCTATAGAAGACAGCTCTAAAACATGCACATCAGTTTAGCAGAGCATACATCATCAATTACTCTATTAACAACAACAATGTGGGAAATAAAGGATGAAATTGAGTATAATAAAGCAATGAAGGAAAAAACATAAACAAGAAATGGAAATCAGCAGCAATTAATTAATATTGAACCATAGCTACCCATACATAGTACTATTCAGAACTTTCTTGAAAACACATAGGATGATTCTGACCACTGATCAATAGGGTCCAGAATTTTGAATTGCTTTTCTTATACTTCTGAGGTTTTGGAACTTGTGCAAACATGTTCTTCTGACACTCCCAAGACGGCTCAATGGGAGTAGAAAACACATAACAAGGGATTTACTTGTCAGTGAGCTCTAAAATATTGGGTTCCTTAGCATCAGTCAGGCTGTCTGTTGGAGATCATGTGATTCAAGATGAGAACTGATGAGTTATTCCCAAGATTATGTGGCCAAGGATGCAGTTGGACACAGATGGGAGAAGGTAGGACACCGAATTATCATCATACTATATGGCGTTGTGGGCTGATGCACCAGACTGCAAAGCCATTTGAACTACAAGGTTGGTGGTTCAAGCTCACCAACTGCTCCTTGGAAACCCTTCACAGGGTCGCTATGGATCAGAATCGACTAGACAGCACTTAGAACAGCAACAACATAGCCATTCAATTAGAAATCACTCGCTCCTGGCATTTAAAGATATGCCAAGCAACAATCTATCAGGAAGCAAAGGAGGAAGGTATCTAAGAAAAACAATAGCTAATGGAAGAAGGAAAAGAGTGAGCTTCCAAAAATTAGATTGAAATTTATTTTCTGGTAGCCCTGACCTTAGAACAACATGGTCTCCATCGTAGGCAAGATTTTAAACTATTCATTCACAACATTTCTGGCAAGGTAAAGAGGAGAATGATGTCATTGAATGGGGCTATAAAAAGCAAGATAAAACAAAAGGACATTTAGCACTACTGCAATTTATTTTTATAGGAGAAAAGAAGATCATAAAAAAGCAAACAACAACAACAATCTGACTCCATGTGAACTCATTTGATAAAGGTAAGAATGCTGAGGCAACTGTCCTTTTACAGTAATCCTTATAATGTGATGAATAATAATGGGAAGCCTTTGGTTTCTACCAGACAATTAGGTGAAAGAGCTAACATGCATAACCACCAGAGAGAGGCCACCAAGGTTTATTAAGGAGATGGGGAGAGAACAGGAATCCGATTCTCCCTAAGCTGAAGCAGAGAGAATCTCTACAAGGCTAGTCAGGCATGCTCACCATGGAATGGTCAATCGTTCAAAATCAAAAGAGCAACATTTACCTAAAGACAAAGGTGAGAAGGAATGGGAGTTGTCAGAATGAAAATGGGAATCACTGGGAGGACTTGGGATAACTTGTACTATGGAGGGAATTGCAATCATTGAGATGAAATAAAGTATGTGATTTGTTTAATATAAAACTGATGATTTTTGTCTGTAAACCTTCAGTCAACTCACAATAAAAAGTGAACACAAAACAAAATAAAAAGTCTATATCGATGTGATAGTGTGGGCTAGGTGCCTTTCTGAATGTGCCCAAGACTGCACTCATTCTTTCATCCCGGTAGGCATTAGACTTCATGGACAGTTCCCACTGGAGCGTTCTCATTAATCTCCACTTCATTACATCTTTATCTGGTGGTTTCTACTCAGCAGGCTTTGGACTGACAATTCATGGTCTTGCTTTTTAATTCAGAATCTTCCATTTAGCCATCAGACCCACTCACTTTCCTTAACTCTGCTCATTAAAGTCAGCAACAAGTGAACCGTGCCCCAATCCCCAATACAGGTTTCAGATATTCATGACTCAATCTGTCTGAAGGAAGGGATCAGGTACAGTATTGCAAACTCAATTTGTGAGTTTTCTCCTGAAAAAGAATGACCCCTGAGGATCCCAATTGTGCATATCTTTCTGTTATAAATGTTTTTGTTGTAAAGGGCTGTTCTGTGTATACAACTCACAGTGACCTGAATAGGGTTTCTGAACTTGAACTTGCAACTTAATAGTTCATATCAACCTTCTGGTCGAGTGCTTATCCTATGATGCCACACCAGGACTCCATGTTGTAAATGCATGCCCTATAATGAGCATTTTGTTTTCCAATCTTGCTTTAAATTTCCCCAAACTCCTGGATAAAATTCAAGGAAGTTGACGGGTGGTTAGTATACAAATCAGTGGGCAAGGAATTAAGAGACATGGCTTCCAGACCACCAGTTATTTGACCTTAAGAAAGACACCAATTCTTCTAGATTGGGTGCCTCACTTGCAACATGAGCATGTTGGAATCACTTACTGATTCACCCATCCAGCTCTAAAGTTGTTGTTGTGAAATGCCGTGGAGTCAATTCCAACCCAGAGCAACCCTGTATAGGGTTTCCAAGGAGCGCCTGGTGAGCTTGAACCACTGACCTTATGGTTCAAACAACTTTGCAGGCTGACTCATGAGCCCACAGCACCACACCAGGACTCCAGTGCTAATGTATGAGTATATATATATAATATACTTTATATATTGAGGGCTTTATACATAGAAAGCCTTTATACATAGAAAGCCCTCAATAAAGCTCTAATGTATAAGACTTTATTTTACTGTGTCAGAGGAATTAATGGTTCCCAAGATCTTCAGGAATGGAGAGTACAGGAACTGGGTCAAAATTCTAGCTGTAGAATCTTTGCATAGTTGCCCATAGTTTTCTTCCTTTGACCTAACTCCCAGCACAATGCTAAAGAGTAATGAAATATCAATGGTGGCTTTTCACATTTATGAAGAAAACCTCTGAGATCATTTCCATTCATGCATTCAGATTTACTACAGAGCAAACTGGTGGGATCCTACTGTGTTTATTTAAAGTTCTGTCATCATCATTGTGAGTACAGTCACAGGTCTCCCAGGAGCTGCTAGATGAAATGTGAAATGACAACAAAAGTAAACAAAGCAGCATCTCACTTTCTGTTCCCCTGGTGGCACCACCAGCATTTAATGACATAAGAAATACCCAGAAGCTCAAGTTGAGTTAAGCATGAGAATAAATAAAGTGACAACCCACCAAGCTAGAATGCACATATCCTAAATTATAAAATCATGTTCCATTCTCTCAGGGTACCCTTCAAGCTGAAGTCACATTCCTTCTGTCTTGACAAAATTTACTTTACCAGAGGGTCTTTCTAAAATTGAAACAGAGTGGGCCTTGAGAAATTTGTCTTACATCCTCTCCTTCCACTTCTTATGTGACCATTGGTCTCCCTTGATCCTCCTTGAGAACAGAGTATCCTCATGGCCTCTCATGCCACAAGATAAGGGAAGTAAGTAAGGAATACGATAGTCCTTAATTGGGGAATATTTTTAATTGACGTTTCTTTTTCATTTTTGTACTAAGCTGCTAGTCTTTTTTGTACCCGGTGTTTCCTCAGATGGAAACTATGGCGATACACTTCTGAAAACTCAGCCACTGAGAGTCTGATGGAGCACAGTTCTATCCCTGGACACATAATATTGCTATGAATTGGAATGAACATGATAGCAACTGATTTCATTGGTTAACTTGTCAATAATGTGCTCAGGGAACAAAAGTGCTTATTTACACAACTAGAGACAGAAGTGTCAAAAGTCTGGGCAAGATAGCAGGAGCTCCACTGAATAAGAGTCTCTACATTGTGAAGTATGAGGATTCCAGAACACTTAATTGTGTTCATAAGGAATCTGTACATGGACCAAGAAACAGTTGTTTAAACAGAACACGGGAACATTGATGATTTAAAATTAAGAAAGGTGTGTGACAGGGTTGTATTCTTTCACCATACTTATTCAACCTGTATGCTGAGCAAATAATCCAAGAAGCTCAGTTATGTGAAGAAAAACGTGGCATCAGGATTGGAGGAAGATTCATTAACAACCTGTGATATGCAGATGATACAACCTTACTTGCTGAAAGTGAAGAGGACTTAAAGTATTTACTTACGAAGATCAAAGAGCAAAGCCTTCGGTATGGATTGCATCTCAATGTAAAAAAAACAAAAATCCTCACCAATAAACAACATTGTTATCAATGGAGAAACGATGGAAGTTGTCAAGGACTTCATTCTTCTTGGATCAACTATCAACACTCATGGAAGCATCAGTCAAGAAATCAAATGACGTATTGCATTAGGCAAATCTGCTGAAAAAGACCTTTTTAAAGTGTTGAAGAGCAAAGATGTTAACTTGAGGTCTAAAATCCGCTGGATCCAAGTCATGGTATTTTCAGTAACCTCATATGCATGCGAAATGCAGACAGTGAATAAGGAAGACAGTAGAAAAATTGATGCTTTTCAGTTAAGGTATTGGAGGAGAATCATGAAAGTGCCACGGACTGCCAAAAGAACCAACAGATCTGTGTCGGAACAAGTGCAGCCAGAGTGCTCCTTGGAGGCCAGGATGGCCAAACTTGGTCTCTCATACTTAGAACATATTATCAGGATTGCTGGAAAAGGATATCATGTTTGGTAGGGTGGAGGGTCAGAGAAAAAGAGGAAGACTCCCAGCAAGATGGCAAAGTGGCAACATCAGTGGACTCAACTGTGGCAACAATTGTGAGGTTGGCCCAGGATCAGGCAGTGTTTTGCACTGTTGTGCATAGGGTCGCTATGAGTGGGCACCTAACAACAACATTGTAAAGGTAAAGCAGGCACACAGATATGTTTCAGGTAACACATAAATTGGGCAGTCTATTTACTGCATGGAGGTCCTGGTCTGGCACTGTAGGATAATGCACTGGATCACAAGGTCAGTGGTTCAAAATCCCCAGCTATTCCTTGGAAACACTATTCAGCACCAGTATGAGTCAGAAAGGACTCAAAGGCACTTAACAACAATTTAAGGTATGGTGTGGCACTGTAGGATAATCACTTGACCACAAGGTCAGTTTGACCCACAAGGTCAGCAGTTCAAACTCACTAGCCACACCTCAGAAACCCAAATACAGGGTCACTATAGGTCAAAACCAACTGGATAGCAATTAACAACAACAACAATTCAAAGTACAAATAAACATTTGTTCCAAACAATGAGTCAGAGCTACAGTCAATGAGCATTTGAATGAAGTTGTTAATTGTTGTTGTTGACAGGTGTACAATAGAACAAAACACTGCCCTATCCTGCACCATCCTCACAATATATGTTAAGCTTGGAACATGGCCACTGTGTCAATTCATCTCCCTGGGGACCTTCCTCTTTTTCACTGACCATCCACTTTACCAAGCATGATATCCTTCTCCAGGGACTAGTCCATCCAGATAATATGCCCCATGAATGAGAGACAAAATGTCACCATCCTATCTACTAAGGAGCATTTTGGTTGTACTTCTTTCAACATGGACGTGTTTCTTCTTCTAGCTACTCATGGTACTTTTAATAATCTTCTCCAACACCATAATTCAAATGCATCAGTTCTTCTATGGTCTTCCTAATTCACTGTCCAACTTTCACATGCATATGAAGCTTTGAAAATACTTGGGTTGGCCTGCTAGGATATGAATAACGGGATCTATATTAGTAGATTTGGCCTTGAAATTTCATCTCTTTCTTTGTTGTTAGATGCCTTCCGGTCAGTTCTGCTTCATAGTGACCCCATGAAGAAGAGGACAACACATTGCCCTGTCCTGTGCCATCACCAGAATTGCTCCTATGTTTGAGCCCAATGGTGCTGTCATTGTACCAATCCATCTCATCAGGGAATCATCCTTTTTTTTTCAATGACTCTACATTTTACCAAGCATAATTCTTGGTAAAGAATTGGTCCCTCCTGAGAACATGTCCAAAGTATGAGAAGCAAGGTCTTGTCATCCTGGATTCTAAGGAATATTCTGGTTATAATTCTACCAAGCCAGATTTGTTTGTTCTTCTAGCAATCCATGGTACTTTTAATATTCTTCTCCAACACCATAACTCAAATGCATTACTTCTTCTCTTGTCTTCCATATTCATTGTCCAAGTTTCACATACAAAATGAAGTCTTCTGGAATACCCATTCTTTGCAAGGTTTTCAATAGCTTGTCATGAATCATCTCTCTGGTGCTAACACACTCCATGGGTTTAGGAGAGAATATGCATCTTTCTGAATCTTCATTTCTTCATTGGGTAATTTATTTTCAATGAAACAGATAATCTTCACTCAATTTATGGTTAAATGATGAGTTGTTGGAAAACTCAGGTAAAAGAAAGGACAAAAGAAAAGTGAAGAAATTTGAAAACATTCAGCAGTTTTGGTATCATTAGGTACTGTCCAGTTGATTCCAACATATAACAATCGTATGCACAACATAAGGAAACACTGTTGGGTCCTTCACCCTTCTCACAATAGTTACATTGGAGCCCACTGCTTCTGCCACTGCATTAATTCATCTTTCTGAGAGTCTTCCGTTTTTGCTCTGACCCTCCACTTTGGTGGTGGTGGTTATTGTATGCTACTAAGTCAGCTCCAACTCATAGCAGCCCTTTTTAGGATTTCTAAGTCTGTATTTCTTCATTTTTCTCATTAAAGTATGATTTTAAAACTTAGAAAATCCTCTAATCTGAGCAGTTTGCATGAGAATAAGAGTGAAACAAATGAGGCTGGAATGATTTTCAGACAGCCATTGTGAAGAGCCTTTCAGGTCATACAGGAGCATTAGCAATGGAGCACACTGATTGTTTCAAAGTGGCCCATGTCAAGACCAGGGTCATGACTTGCTTCATGGCTTGCAGTATGAATAGGCCATATGTGTCTTTAATATTGAAGTTAATTATTTACAGCTCTAGCCTCTTTCTCTAGATGCCCACACTATTTCTTTCAATAGCCTAAGAATTGTGAGGCACAGCTCAGCCCATAGAAAATAACTGTGCTTCTCAACAGAGAACAGTAGACCTGGAGCAAATATTAAAATCATCTGGTTTTTGCTGCCTCTTCTTTGGTCTCTCTGCTATTCATAAGGCTTTCAGTGACTAAAGATTTAGAAGTAGTTCAACACTCTTTCTTCCTAGTCTGTCTTTCTCTGGAAACTCATCTGAAACCTGTCCACCATGGGTAATCCTACTGGTTATTTAAAATACCGGTGGCATAGCCCTCAGAATCACAGCAACTCACAAGTTACCACAGTACTACAAACTGACAAATAATAATAACCGACAGTGAGCAAGAAAGACCATAGAAGAATTGACACATTTGAGTTATAGTGTTGGAGGAGAATATTGAAAGTGCCGTGGACTGCCAAAAGAACCAATAGATCCAGTTTGGAAGAAGTGCAACCAGAGTGCTCCTTGGAGGCCAGGATGGCCAGACTTCGTCTCTCATACTTAGGACATATTGTCAGGAGGGAGCAGTCGCTGGAGAAGGATATCATGTTTGGTAAAGTGGAGGGTCAGAGAAAAAGAGGAAGACCCCCAACGAGATGGATTGGCCAAGTCCAGCATTGATGGACTCAAGCATAGCAACAGTAGTGAGGTTGGCCCAGGATCGGGCAATGTTTCATTCTACTGTGCATAAGGTCGCTATGGGTTGGTACCAACTCGATGGCACCTAACAACAACAACAACTTCTCTGGTCATTGACATTGACGACACTAAGAGGTCTTTTCTAAAGCTAGGGTGTCTTTGCTCAGTGCTGTTAAGCACCACACCACTTGATCTATCAACGTTTTATTAAAGTAAAATGAGATCAAGAACGTGGAGTCTTCTGTTCAAGTTATAGCTACCTTATCTATTTTTACACTTGGAAAGAGAACTCTATACTATCTCAGCCAGGGCTTCTAAATTGCTGTTCCTTTGAGTCATTTATGCAGTCATTTCCTCAAGTCTCCAAGGCAAGTTTCTGAGCAAATTTATATCAGGCCCACCAATCCCTTTTAACCTCCATATTTTCTGAGTCCAAAAGTCCTCTTAAACTGCATGCTAAGTCCATACCTATTTCCTGTTGTAGAAAGAGGAACACTTTATGGAGAAAACTCATGGGGTGTTACCAACTATTTCTCCAAGTTTGAGTCACCTGCACACAAAATCACTTCGGGTAAGTATTAAAATATAGACAAATGAAACTACTAGGCCCCACCCTAGACCTAATAAATAGAATTCAAAAAGGGGCTAGAGGTCAGCATTTTCAACATATTTCTCAAATAATTTTACTACACCCAAGATTCCGAGAACCACTAACAGAGCTAGAGAAGATAAATAGACTGGGAGAAAACAAGACCTGCAGAGACCAATTAAGAAGTCCTTGTCGGCAAGTGATGATGGGAATTGTTACTACGACAGTGATTGTGGTAAAGGGGGAGAAGGGATAAATGTGAGAGTCATTTCAGATGTCAATTTGAGACATGAATTTCATCCACCCATAGCCTTCAGATTGGAATCAGATGGATTCCTCATTATTAGCAACGGTTCTCACTGAAAACTTCAGCTCCTTTGCTTACTGCCTGAGCACATTACATCTGCATCAAATTGATTCATTCCCTCTAAACAATGAGGGTCTGGTAAGTCTTTTGGCTAACCATTTTGGTCATGCTTCAGACACTTTTATATACTCTCATATGCACCAACAAAAGTAATTGGAATATTTAAAGAAGACATTCACAATGGCATCTGAGCTGGGACCCCACCAGTAGGAAATGAATCATGACCCACACAAGGTGTGAGTCACAATTGTGAAATTCATTTTGCTACTACATGGCCCCACTAAGGCTTTGACTGAAGCTACTTGAAAACTTCAGTACAACCCTGGCAAATACTTTTCCTAATTTTAAACCATTTGGGGTTTCCTTGTTCTATTCAGACAATTGCCTCTTGGTCTATATATAGGTTCCTCATGAGCACAATTAAGTGATCCAGAATACTTGTTCTTTACAGTGTTGTTCATAGCTTGTCATGATCCACACAATTGAAGGCCTTTTCATAGTGAATAAAGCACAGGTAAACATCTTTCTTGTATACTCTGCTTTCAGCCAGGATCCATCTGATATCAGCAGTGATATTCTTCATTCCAAGACCTCTTCTGAAACCAGTTTGAACCTCTAGAAGTTCTCTGCTAATGTATGGTTGCAGCCAGTTTTGTATTACCTTTAGTAAAACATTACTAATATGGGATATTAATGATACTGCCTGATAATTTCTGCATTCCATGGGGTCACCTCTCTTTGGAATGGACATAAATATAGATCTCTTCCAGAAAACTGGCCTGGTAGTTATTTTCAAAATTACTTGGTATCGATGAGTGAATGCCTTCAGTGGTGCATCAGCTTGGTGAAAGGTTTCGATTTATATTCCATCATTTCCCGGTGCCTTGTTATGTGTCAATGCCTTCAACGCACCTTGGATTTCTTCCTTCAGGATTGTTGGCTCTTGATTTCAAGAGCCTTGTTGACCCTTGACATTTTTGTTGTTGTTGTTGTTGTTACAGTGACTCTGCGCATTACTTCCAACATCCTTTGATGCTTTTTATGCCATACAATATTTTGTCCATAGAGTCTTTCAATATTTCAAGTTGAGGCTTGAATTTTTTCTTCAATTCCCTCAGGTTGAGAAATGCTGAGCATGTTCTTCTCTTTTGGTTTTCTAACTCTAGGTCTTTGCACACTTTGTTATAATATTTGACTTTGTCTTCTCAAGGTGACCTTTGAAATGTACTGTTCAGCTCTTGTACCTCCTCACTTCTTCCTTTTTCTTTAGAATCTCTATGCTGCAGAGCAAGTTTCTGAGTATCTTCGGACATCCATTTTGATCTTTTCCTTCTTTCTTGTCTTCTTAATGACTTTTTGGTTTCTTCTTGTTTGATTTCCTTGCTGTCATCCCACAACTCTTCTACCTAGAGTGTCTAATGCATCAAATCTGCTCTTTGGATGATCTCTAAATTAGGTGGGATATATTCAAGGTCATATTTTGGCTTTCATGGACTACTTTTAATTTTCTTCAGTTTCAGTCTGAACTTGCATATGAACAATTGATGGTTTGTTCCACAATCTGCCCCTGGCCTTGTTTTGACTGATGGTATGGAGCTTTTTCACTGTATCTTCCAACAGATGTTGTTAATTTGATATCTGTGTATTCTATCTAGTGAGGTCCATAGTCATGTTTTATGCTGTTTAAGAAAGTTATTTGCAACGATGAAGTCATTGGTCTTGCAAAATTCTATCATGCTATCTCCAGCATTGTTTGTATCACCAAGGCCATATTTTTCAACTACTGATCCTTCCTCTTTGTTTTGAACCTTTGCAGTCCAATTACCAGTAATTATCGATATATCTTGATTGTATGTTTGTTCAATTTCAGACTGAAGAATTTGGTAGAATTCTTCAATTTCATCATCACTGGCTTTAGTGGTTGGTATGTAAATTTGAATAATAGTGGTGTTAAGTGGTCTTCCATGTAGGCGTATGGATATTATCTTATCACAGACAGTGTTGTACTTCAAGACAGATCTTCATATATTCTTTTTGATGGTGACTGGAAGGCATTCCTTAATTTTTCATTCTTGGCATAGAACATCATGTGACTGTCAGAATCAAAATGGACATCAGTTCATTTCACCTCACCAGTGCCTAGGATATTGATGTTTATGTATGTCATCTAATTTTTGACTTCCAATTTTCCTATTCTCATACTTGGTATATTCTGTTATGATTAAGGCTGTTTACAGCTGTTTCTCCCTACTTTGAGTTGGGCCCCATCAGCAAATGAAAGTACTAGAACTTTGCTCCATTTGTGTCATCATGGTCAACGCTACTTTGAGGAGGCAGCTCTTCCCCAGTTGTATTTTGAATGCCTTCCAACCCGAGGGGCTCATTTTCTGGCACTGTATCTGACAATATCCTGGCGTTATTCATCATGTTTCAACATTCAATATTCTGATGTTGACAGTGTTCCACTGCTAGTCATAAGATTTTCAGTGACTAAATTTTCAGAAGTAGTCTGTCTCTCCTTCTTCCTAATCTTTCTCATCTGGAAGCTCAGCTGAAACCTATCCATTATGGATGACCTTGCTGGTATTTAAAATACCTACGGCTTAGCTTCCAGAATCATAGCAACATGCAAGTCACCACAGTACAACAAACTGATAGACAAGTGGTGGTCTTTTGTGTGTAGGGTTGCTGTAAGTCAGAACCAACAACAATTTTGTTGTATAAATTTTCATCTAAAATATTTTTAAAAAATAATATTGGTAATAATATTTGTCAATAAAAATAATGACATGGAGCAATGGAACAGCTGGGGACTTTAGATCCAGAGAGGGAGAGGAACTGTGTGCTGAAGACTGGGAGTGGGGGTGGGGAGTGGGTATTGTAGGGGGCAGGCTTGCAGGGTATACCCTTTGGTTGGTTGAAGATGCATGGAGGGGATTGTAAGCATAGCAATGAAATGATATATGATAGAATGAATGTAAAACTAATGTTCTCCCATGTAATCTATCATAGAATTCACAATAAAACATTAAAAAAAAAAGTAATGGCATGGATAACTGGATCTCTACATGTAAAAGAATGAAATTTGATCCATCCTTATAACATATACAAATATTAATTAGAACTGGATTAATAGTGTAAATATTCATGTAAAACTAAGGCCATGGAACTCTTAGAAGAAAGCATAAGAAAAAATCTTTGAATCTTATTTTAAGCAATAGATTCTTAGATATGACACCAAAAGGTGAGCAACCAAAGAATAATAAGTGAAACAGACGTAATTAAAATTAAAAGCTTTTCAGCATCAAGGGACATTGTCAAGAAAATTCAGGAACAGCTAATAATGTAATGGTTGAACAACATTATGAAAATATTTAATGTCACAGAAGATTGTTGTAATGGTAAGTTAATTGTATGTTGACCACAATTTTAAATAATGGTTCTAAAAAACTAGTGGATGATCTTTCTCATTTCTGCCTAGTTAGATATAGGAGATGAGATGTAGATCACTGTGAATTTCTTCTTCCCAGTGAAAAGCTGTTTTCAGGCGGCTGTGTTTCCATATGACCCATCCCAAAACTGGATGTGTTCTCTTGAAGCTATGACAATCTTAGTAACATGCAACCTTATGTTTTCTTTCTTTGCTTTCTCATTTGTCTTACCTCACATTCTTTGCACCTTAAGGTTCCATGTAAGTAAGCTTTGCCTCTAAGACCCCTATACACTGCCACATCAATAAGGAAAACTATTTTTTGGCACCATTTTGATTATGAATATATGGCCATGTTCCTTGGGTTTCTGCAAGATGGACAATGTGATGTTTATAAGATTCATTAAAATACACCTCTCTTATTGTATGAGGCCACTATTGTAAAAAGTCAAGAAAATATTTGAACACTAAAATAAACATCCTTTGATGGTTACCACGGATGGGATGGGAGGGAGAATATCCCACTGACTAGAGGGTAAGCATGTGTTTAACTTGAGTGAAGTGGAAAGTAATATACAATAAGATAGAGGTTGGCAGAAGAATGATAAAGGCATGGGAGGTGTGCACTAGGTAAGGTAACAGAGATAAAGATGTATATACACAATTTTGCAATAACTGTGACCTATGGACAGATACATGGTTAGATACACAAGCTGAATGGATATGGGAAGGAGAGTTGGAATATACAAAAAAATGTATAAAGGTTTGAAAGAGGATATTTGTACATAGGTACTTGTCTTATCTGCAACTATAGTCATCAATGTAGTGGAGTGTTCAGGGTACAAAGTTTTGAAAATGTTTTTGTTGTTGTTGTTAAGTACCAACTCATAGTGACCCTATGCACAACAGAACAAAATACTGCACGGTCCTGGGCCAACCTCACAATTGTTGTCACACTTGAGCCCATTGATGCTGCCACTTTGCCAATCCAACTTGCTTAGGGTCTTCCTCTTTTCCTCTGACCCTCCAAACATGATATCCTTTTCCAGTGACTGGTCACTCCTGACAATATGTCCGAAGTATGAGAAACAAAGTTTGGCCATCCTGGCCTCCAAGGAACACTCTGGCTGCACTTCTTCCAACACAGATCTGTTGGTTCTTTTGGCAGTCCATGGCACTTTCAGTATTCTCCTCCAACACCGTAACTCAAAAGCATCAATTCTTCTACAGTCCTCCTTATTCACTGTCCAGCTTTCACATGCATAAGAGGTTATGGAAAATGACATGACTTGGGTCAGGTGCACCTTAGTCTTCCAGCTGAGATCTTTGCTTTTCAACACTTTAAAAAGGTCTTGTGCAGAAAATTTGCCTAATGCAATATGTTGTTTGATTTCTTGACTTCCATGAGTGTTGATAGTTGATCTAAGAAGAAAAGAAGTCCTTGACAACTTCCATCTTTTCTCCATTGATAAGAAAGTTGTTTATTGGTCCAGTGGTGAGGATTTTTGTTTTCTTTACATTGAGATGTAATCCATACTGAAGGCTTACACTCTTTGATCTTCATCAGTAAATATTTTAAGTCTTCTTCACTGTTAGCAAGCAAGGTTATATCATTTGCATATCACAGGTTATTAGTGAATCCTCCTCCAATCTTGATGCCATGTTTTTCTTCATAGAACCCAGCTTCTTGGATTATTTTCTCAGCATACAGGTTCAATAAGTATGGTGAAAGAATACAACATTTTCGCACACCTTTCTTAATTTAAAAACATTCAGTGTTCCCATGTTCTGTTCAAACAAGTGCCTTTTAGTCCATATGCAGATACCTCATGAGCACAATTAAGTGTTCCAGAATACTCATACTTCATAATGTTGTCATAGCTTGTCATGATCCACACCGTCGAAAGCCTTTGCGTAGTCAATAAAGCACAGGTAGACATCTTTCTGATATTCCCTGCTTTCAGCCAAGATCCACCGGACATCAGCAATGATATCCCTTGTTCCATGGCCTCTTAGCCATTATCAAATACTTGAATCTCTACATGTAAATGAATGAAATTTGACACATCTTTACAACATATACAAAAATTAGTTGAAAATGGATTAATTATATAAATACTCATATAAAAACTAAAACCATAAAACTCTTAGAAAAAAGATGGGCCTGGGAGTTCAGGACCATAGTCTCAGTGGACATCATGGTCAACTGGCATAACATAGTCCACATGTACAATGTTCCACATCATACTTTGGTGAGTAGCAACTAGGGTCTCAAAAGCTCATGAGTAGCCATGTAAGGTACAAATATTGGTCTCTCTCTCAGCAGAGGAAAGAGGAATGATATAACTTGGAGATTCTTGAAGTTAATTAGTCCAATGAGCTAATTAATAGGTTGTGTGACTGCTCAGGGCCAGAACTAATGGTGCCTGGTTACCACTACTAACTGCTCTGAAAGAAGTCTTATTAGAAGGTTCTGAATAGAGTGGGAGGAAATGTAGAACAAAACTCAAAATTTGCTTGCTGGTCAGATTGAGACAGTAGGAACCCTGAGACTGTGGGCCTTGGTCCCTCTTCAGTTCTGGAACTGAACTCACTCACATGGCTCAATTTTCTGTCTAGAAGTAGATGGTGTATAGAGGGACGTGCCACACTAGTGAGGTACGCACACCATAAAGTCCGTAACCATTCAATAACAAAAGGGCAGCATTTACCGAAGGACAAACTTCAGAGGGGTCAGGAAAGAAGGAGGAATGTAAACAAAAACCACAAAGAGGAAGTGGGATGAGTCACGTTACCTGGAGAAGATTGTAGTCATGGAGATGAAATGAAGTGTGTGATTTATTGGATGTAAAACAAAACTGATGATCTGCTCTGTAAACTACTCAATTCACAATAAAAAGTAAAAAAGAAAAAGAAAAATACTCTTTTTGAGAACATATTTTTCTTGGATTGTGGTTTGAACAAGATTGAAGTCCTTAAAGTGTAACATTTTTTTCTCTATACCCGACACGTAAGAACATGAATAATGCTTATTCCTCTGTATAATTCAAGCACCAGACATAGATCCCTGATTATTTGTTACTGTTGTTAAGTGCTGTCAAGTCAGCTACCACTCATAGAGATCCTGTACAGGGTTTCCAAGGAGTGGCTGGTAGGTTTAAACTGCCAACCTTGTAGTTAGCAGTTCACTGTTTATCCTATAGTGTCACACCAAGGCTGCATTGACTGTTGTAAGTATAGATAAAAGCTGTTCGTTCACTGAATAAGCTTTCTTACAGTTATTTCTTTTAGCAACTTTGGAAACAAGAGAAAGTTTTGCCCTTCAGTTTATTTGTGTAAGAATAGAGCTAGAGTTACTACAGCATTGACTCAGAACCCAGGGATCTAAGTGCCACTGGCAATCAGCTCGGGACTACGATGGATTTATTGCTGTGTTGGGGGTGTGACAGCTCTCACAAAACACTCCTGTGTCAAAGACGAGTGCCTCCAGGAAAATAACATAAAAATTTGTGATTCCTATTAAACATTAACCTTCTCTTTTACTGTTAAGAGGGAAGGAACATATAGAGTCACTGTACCAAAAGGAAATGTTAACATATGGTCAACAGCCAGTTGTACTGAGGAAGAATTCCAAGGTGCATGGAAGGCATTGGCAAAGAACAAGGCCTTGATAATTGGTGAAATACAAAGTAAAATATTTCAACAAACTTATTCAGTACTGGAGACACTCATGTATACCGAGAAATTGGAAGGCAGCTACCTGGCCAACTGATTGGAAGACATCTACATTTGTGCCCATTCCAAAGAGAGGCAACCCAATGGAATGTTGGAATAATCAAACAATATCATTAATATCACATGAAAGCAAAATGGAATAAAGACTGGAGGAAGATTGATTAACTGCTTGTTAATCACATGATACAACCTTGCTTGCTAGAAGTGAAAAGGACTTAAAATACTTACTGATAAAGATCAAAGACCACAGCCTTCAATATGGGCTGCACCTCAGTGTAAAGAAATCAAAAGGTCTCACCACTGAACCAATAAATAACATTATGATAAATGAATAAAAGACTGAAGTTGTCAAAGACCTCATTTGCTTGGATCCACAATCAACACTCATGGAACCAGCAGACAAGGATTAAAGTACCATCTTGCATTTGGTAAATCTGCTGCACAAAACCTCTTTAAAGTGTTCAAGTGTAAAGATATCAGTTTGAGGACTGAAGTGTGCCTGACCTAAGCCATGGTGTTTTCAATTGCCTCATGTGCATTTGAATTGATACATTTGAGTTATGGTGTTGGAGAAGAATCCTAAAACCACCATGGACTGCCAGAAGAACATACAAATCTGTGTTGGAAGAAGTACAGCCAGAATACTCCTTAGAAGGCAGGATGGCCAGACTTCATCTCTCATACTTTGAACATGTTATCATCAGGAGGGACCAGCCCTTCGAGAAGCACATCATGCTTAAGAAAACTGTGACAGAGAGGAAATTCACCAATAAGATAGATTGGCACAGTGTCAGCAACAATGGCTCAAGCATGACAAGGATTGTGAGGACGGCCCAGCACCAGGAAGTGAATTGCACTGTTGTGCACAGGGTCTTTGAGTCAGAACCAATTCGATAGCACATAACAACTACAACAGCGAACACTGAGAACTGAATTTTTTCTCATTTAATTCTTACCAAAAAATTCAAGGAATTCCACCCAGCTCCTAGTGCATATTGGTCATGAAAATTCTTCTAGAACCTCTCCCTGTTAGAAATAAATAGGGTTACTTCCTTATCTTTTATAGCTTTTGAACTCAAGAGTATAATCAAGATAGAAAACTATGGATTTTCTAGAGGAATTAAAAGCTGACATCATTTATTTTAATGTAAAGTACTTAGAAAGAAGCCAAGAGCATCTTTCAGGAGTTGAAGTGGGTTTTTTTTCTAGTTCTTTGTATATCAGATTTCTCAAAAGAAGGATGTTCAACAATACCAAACATGCAAGGAATGGACCCAATAACACACAGTGGTCAACCAGAACACTTGAAATGATGTTCAAGTCCAGATGTTAAGGACTATGGTCAGAAGGATGGTGTTGATTCTTTATTCCTTATGCCAAGATTTGGACACTTTCACTCTGCAGTGTTACCCCTCTATTAGTATGGGAAGAGCCATTTTGGTCTATGTATAAATGTTCATGTTCATTATAGTTGATGCAATTAAAAATTTATCAATCATTACCTTAATTTTTTCTTGTGTAAAGGGAGAAATGCCCCAAATTTCATGTTACCTCTGAATAATATATATCTTTCAGACATATCATTTAGGAAGCTTTTCTTAGTTCTTCTATTTATCATTTTTCAATAATATACAACAAATCGGTGCTAAGCTTCTGCCAAGACAATACACTGAGAACCTTCAGTGCTTCCTGGAAATCATTACTTTGTTTGGGGTTTGCTTGGGATCTGACCCCTGGAGATGGCCCTTGAGTTCAGGTTCATTTAAACTTCTGACTTGGCCCTAGTTTCTGTGCAACCATAAAATTGCTTTGAATTTCTCTAAACTCAGGCTAAGTTTGCTGAAAAGTCATCTAAGAGTTGGTTAAGGTTCACTGAGAGGTTGGCAGATTTATTTGATTATTTATCAATCAAAACCCCAATTCCCAAGTCACCAGGTGAGAACTGTACATAACTGGGGGATTCTCTCATCTGGTGATACATGTTAGTTACTCCTCCCCAAGTGTAAAGCTTGCCTTTTATTTATCATTTAAGGTATCTGACAGAATACATGCCTCCTAATAATATGAAAGCACCTTTTGAAGTTTTTCCAAAATTCATAATAAAAGCTTTTTAATGATCAAACTCTTCTTGCATATAGCAGGTGACCCTGTTCCTTTTTAGAATTCTCCTTTTTCATTGGAAATTACTGAGATGTATCTTCTAATTGACTGATATAAGTTGAAATTTAGCAAATTCATATGAACTTGCAACATTCTTATTTCACAATGAAACGGGGTTAGTATGGGGAGACAGTGGTACATATAAGAAAATGTGTCTGTTTTATAATTAAAGTGGGAAGAATGGAAAATGGAATTTACTTTTTAGTTATAGAGGGGCACATGGGCAGTTTCTCATAAAATGATATGTCCTTAACATTAAAAGTTGAATTTCCAGAATTTCAGAAGATTTTTTAGACCAAAAATGTGTCTGTTAACAAATTTTTGGAACAGTGGCAATTTCATTTCATCTCTCTCTTCCTCCTAGTCTTGCTAAATCTAGCTTTAGCACCAATACTACTGAATGATATCTATCCAGTGTGGATATATTGTCATCATTATTTTAAGATACATTCTTTACGCGTAATAATATTGCAATGATACTGCATAGGTACTGTTTGTCTATGTTATGAGCTATACGTTTGGCTAAAATGAAATTAGGATTTTAAATTAGGTTGAAAGCATTATGGCTAAGATTTGAAAAAAAAATCATTTTGATGGATCATGAGTAACACTCAATATTGATGAGGCCAAAAATCTATCTTTACTTTGTCACTAAAAATGCCAATAAAGGCATCATTGCTATAAATTTTACGGTCCAAAAGCACAATTACATGGGAAAAAATGAGAAAACAAGACAAAAATAAAATTAGAAGGTAAGTTAATTAACTAGATGAATAATGTTGTTGTTGTTGTTGTTGTCAGGTGCCATCAAGTCAGAACCAACTCATAGTGACCCCATGCACAGCAGAATGAAACAATGTTCGATCCTGGGCCAACCTCACTACCGCCACCACACCTGAGTCCATCAATGATGCCACCTGGCTGA
>NW_006408978.1:1225947-1243456 GCF_000296735.1 Chrysochloris asiatica
GCAAAGTCAGCAGTGCAAACCCACCAGCCACTCTTGGAAACCTTATGCAGGGTCATTATGAGTCAGAACTAACTCAAGGACACACATGCATATATGTAATTACTATATATACATATACAATTCTGTTCAGTCTATCTTAGTGAACACTCAAATACATTTGGAGATACCTTTTATGAATATCATAATTTTGTTATTTTTAGCCTTCTCCATGAAACTTAAATGTTTTCTATTTATAATGTAGGTATTGTTTACCAGGAATCAGATATAAAATCTTCCTGATAGCCAAACAAGTCACACTAACAGACCTCAAATTCTTCAAAAGTCCAGACTTACTGGACTAGCTGAGACAAGAGGACTTCCTGACACTGCCATCTGAACATCCTCTTTAAACCTGACATCAAAAGTATCCCCTTGAAGTCACCTCTCATCTAAGTAACTGGTTAGCATCTGAACCTTAAGGTTGGTGGTTCAAGCTCACCAGTCGCTCCTAAGAAACCCTACAAGGGTTGCTATGAGTCGAAACCAACCTGAAACACTTAACAACAACATAGAATAAAGAACATCTGCTGTGATTAGTCTCTTTAAAAATTGTCTATTTGAGATGTATTGCAGTTTTCATGTGGTACTGTGGATTACAGCATTGGACCACAAGGTTGGTTTGAACCACAAGGTTGGTTTGAACCACAAGGTTGCTGGTTCAAATGTGCCAGCTGCTCCTGGGAAAACCTGTACACGGTCTATATGAGTAGGAACTGACTCGACGATACTTAACAACCACATCAATATAAGATGAATGTAAGTAAGTGGTCAAAATCTTCCAAAGCCAAGGTGAGAAAAGAAGAGCGCAGGAAAAGGAGGATACTGGGAATGGTTCAACACCATCCGAGTGAATAGGAATTGTGACACATTGTGAAAAATGTAGAAATTTGTATAGAAATTGTTGACTGGAAACTCAATTTTCTGTGAAAACATTCACTTTAAAACAAACAAAATATTATATATTTCAGAGAACAAAATGGGCCACACTAAATGAAGCCTTTGTATTCAATGGAATTTATGGTTTCAGATTAAAAAATAAAAAAAATTTTGTGTGTGGTGTGCTGATGTTCATGTATTTTATTTCACATCTATAGCTGGTAGAACTATCCATGACTTAGTTCATTAGTTATGTGCAGTTGAGTTGCTTTTTGCTAATACTTCAGAGGAGTCAGATACTTTGGAAATTAATAGGCATAGCCTGAAATTTTTTTTTTTTTTTTTTGATTTTGCTAGACATCATTGTATTTTTCATTTGCATGATATCCCCAAATCATTGTAGATTTAAGATTACTTAATCTGAGTCCTGGTGTGGCACTGTAGGACAATCACTGTACTGCTAAGAACAGATAGAAGTTGTCAAAGACTTCGTTTTGCTTGGATCCACAATCAACTCTCATGGAAGCAGCAGTCAAGAAATCAAGTGACGTATTTCATTAGACAAATACACTGCAAAAGACCTCTTTAAAATGTCAAAGAATATAGACGTCAGTTTGAGTACTAAGGTGCACCTGACCCAAGCCATAGTATTTTCCATTGCCTCATACATGTGAAAGTTGGACAATAAATAAAGAAGACCTTAGAAGAATTGATACATTTGAGTTATGGTGTTGTTGAAGAATATTCTAAGTACCATGGACTGTCAGAAGAACAAATTCTTCAAACTTATCATCACTGGAGTTGGTGGTGGTGGTGGTTATGTGCCATGAAGTTGGTTCCGACTCATAGCGATCACTGGCTTTAGTGCTTGGCATATACATTTGAATAACAGTAGTATTAACTGGTCTTCCTTATAGCTGTATAGATATTATCCTACCGCAGACTGTATTAGACTCCAAGCTAGAGTATCAATTTATCAGTCCAGGTATAGTAAAGCATGCGATTGTTAAATTCAACATGGCCAATACCAGTCCATTTCATCAATAATCCCTAGATATTGATATTAATATTTATACATTCCAATTCATTTCTGAGAATTATTTTTTCCTAAATTCATACTTCATACATTCCTTGTCCCAGTTAGTAATGGGTGTTTGCAGCTAGTTCTCCTCATTTTGACTTGGACCCCATAAGCAAATGAAAGCCTCCAAAGCTTTACTCAATTTGTGCCATCGTGGTCAACATGGCTTTGAGGAGGCAGCTCTCACCCAGTTGTATTATTAGTGTCTTTCAGCCTGACGGGCTCATCTTTTGACACCATATCTGATAATATTTTGGTGCTGGTCATCCTGTTTCCATATTTAATATTGGACAGAGTTTCAGTATTATTCATTAAGTTTTAAGTGGCTAAATGTTCAGAAGTTGTCTGCCTCTCCTTCCTCGTCTGGACACTCAGCTGAAACCTGTCAACAATGAATGCTGTAGTGTCCAGCATCACTGCAACAAGCAAGAACCACAGTGTGACAAAGTGACAGACCTGTGACAGTACTTTTGTCTTTGCTGATGAATTTAATTAAAAGATGAGTGAATAAATGATGGGTAGTCTTTCTTTTTTTGTTTTCTTTACATTGAGATATAAAAACAAAAATCCTCACCACTGGACCAATATACAACATACTTTTCAATGGAGAAAAGATTAAAGTTGTCAAGGACTTCATTCTTCTTGGATCAACTATCAACGCCTACAGAAGCAGCAGTCAAGAAATCAAAAGACATATTGCATTACGCAAATCTGCTGCACAAGGCCTTTTTAAAGTGTTGAAGAGCAAAGATGTCAGTTTGAGGACTAAGGTAAGCCTGACCCAAGCCATGGTATTTTCAATAACCTCATATGCATGTGAAAGCTGGACAGTGAATAAGGAAGACCATAGAAGAATTGATGCTTTTGAGTTATGGTGTTGGAGGAGAATATTGAAAGTGCCATGGGCTGCCAAAAGAACCAATAGATCCATTTTGGAAGCAGCCAGAATGATCCTTGGAGGCCAAGAAGACCAAACTTCGTCTCACATACTTCAGACATAGTGTCAGGAGGGACCAGTCAGTGAAGAAGGGTATTATGTTTGGTAAGGTGGAGGGTCAGAGAAAAAGAGGAAGACCTCCAACAAGATGGATTGGCCAAGTGGCAGCATCGATGGACTCAAACATGGCAACAGTAGTGAGGTTGGCCCAGGACCGGGCAGTGTTTTGTTCTGCTGTGCATAAGGTCACTATGGGTCGGTACTGACTCGATGGCACCTAACAACAACAACAACAACAACAATAGTCTTTCTTTTTCAATCATTTATTCATTCAATTTTTGATTAAGTTCATCAGTGGAAATAAATTGTGAAACCAGTCATATGGCAGGTACACTGTTCTAAGTATTAAAGGTAGTGCACAGAATACGTCAGGAGATGGGGTTACGCAAGAGGGATACATGAAAAAGAGAAAGTGAAGATGAAAATTAACTGGTGAATGCAAAAGAGAGGCATATCTATAGATGTCAGCCTACTGCTAGGGGGTTGACATGGGTAACCCATGGTAGACACAGGTTGAGAAGAAGCAGAGGGTCAATATAATAGTTGTGAACACATGACATCTCTTGGTCAGACTGCTCACAGATCTACAGAAATCCTTGTTGCAATCTTTCTCTTCTTACTTAAGAACCAAGGGCCAGGGTGGAAAAGGGGCTATTTATTTCTACATATTCATCCTTCAAGCCTCCTGATTTATATGTGGGAATATCTCCCAAATCACCAGACGACATCTCCCTGTCTCTAATCATACATAATGTACAAATTATTCAAGTCAATAATTAAGTGGCAAGGTCTTCTCTTTGGCCACAGAGCCATACTTCTACTTACTGCTATGAAATGAGCAGAGGCCATTTCAGCAAAGAAGGCCAAGGGTCAGAATGCCCTCATGACAAATCTTTTTAGTAGGGATATGATTAGGAACCAACTGTGGGACCCCTGGCATTCTTAAATTATTTTATTGAATCTTCCCCACAACCATCTAAGAAAGTTATTACCTGATACCTTTCCTAGTAAAAGTAAAAATCAGATTTTAAGTACACCTCAAAGTCAGAATTTGAAATCAGGATCTTATGAATTCTCAACCTTCCACGGCCTCCATATGCCCTTGATGGTACAAAGGCTTGGGCTCAACTACTACCCTCAAGGCAGGTGATGTAAACTTACCCAGGGTGCCATGGGAAAAAGGCCTGCTGCTCTGTTCCATAAGGATTGTTGTTGTTGTTGTGAAGTGCCTTGGAGTCTATCTCATAACGACCCTGCAGAGGGTTTCCAATGAGCGACTTGTAGGCTTGAACTGCCTATCTTGTCATTAGCAGTTGAGTGCTTATCCTAGAGCACCATGTATAAAGATTACCTATAAGAAAACGCGATGCAGCCATTCTAGACTGTCATGCATGGGATCACCATGAATTGGGATTGGCACGACAGCAACTTTTTGGTGTTGCTTACTCTGCCTCTGTCATTTCTAAGGATTGAAAGTGTGTAAAATTCTGGTCATTTAAATGAGTATATTCTTGAGCCTAGGATGATATTTTACTGTAACAAGATTTTTATATAATCCCAAAATTACTGTTGGTCCCAATATTGCTATATTCCCCAAGGAACTTTAGAAAATAAACCCTGTAGAAAATTCTAATATGCAGCCAGGGTTGAGAACTACTAGCACAAATAGTAGTTTCACTCTTTTAGGGAAAACAAAACAAATGAAAGCAACCACAAAAATAAGGAATATATTCTATTAGGATTTCAAGACAAAGGAAATCTATTAACCAGAATCTTAAATATTTCGTTGATGAGTTCTGTGAATTTAACAGAAATATGTAAAGGTCAAAAAGACAGAAGACATCATAAAAAATTCGTCATTTTGTCTCAGAATATTATATTTGTAAAGATTATTAATTATTATTGATTTGAAAATTAGATAGTAGGTAAAATACCATGGACTGCTCCAAGACCAATCAAATCTTTCTTGGAAGAAGTGCTGTCAGAATGCTCCTTAGAAGACAGGAGGATGAAACTTTGTCTCGTGTACTTTGACTATGTTATCAGGAGGGCCTAGTCCCTAGGAAGGACATCATGCTTGGAAAAGTGGAGGGTCAGTGAAAAAGAGGAAGATACTCAACAAGACGGATTGGCACAGTGGTTGCAACAATGCCGTCAAGCAAAGCAGTCATTGTGAAGATGGTACAGGACCACACAGTGTTGGCTTCTATTGGGTGATGAGTCACATGACTCTATGAATCAGAGCTGACTTGATGGCAACTAGCAAACAAGCAAACACACACACACACACACACACACAGTTGGTAAAACACTGGGAAAAAACTGCTTAAAACATAACTACTCAGCTCTGTATTTCCCATGAATAGCTGAAGTGTAGCTCATTGTTCATATGAGAATTTCACTTCTTTAGAAATGATTTTAAGAATCATCGCTGAAAACCTTTTCCATTCTATTTTAACATCTTTCATTGAGCAATAGTTCATCCACTGCCCAGCTCTTTTCCTTTGTCCTTGATCCAGAGTATTAATAAAATGCTTCACTGAGAATGAAATGTTTTCTTTCGTCTTTAGACTTAAAGATTGAAGTCACGGTTTCACTATTTGAAAAATCCCAAATTCAAGCTGAACATGGATTTTAGTTACACTCCCATGTTTAAACATTTTTTGATAGAAAATGCTTTATTGCCACTGATTCAAAGCCACAAACATGCTTTGAATCCAATTCAATATATTTCTTATTTGTTTCTGATTTTCTTTTTTTTTTTTTTTTCCTTTTTAATTATTATTAGAAGGTATAAATTTCCAGAAGAGCTTGGCCCTGACAAGGTTCCATTATTTGCACATGACAAGGTTTATCAAAAACAGTTGGATTTTTCTAAGAAGCCTTTTATGTTTCCTCCATAAAATATAAATAAATGAAAAGGATTAGATTGAGGAAACGGAGTATAATTCATCACCAATGTGAAACACAGTCAACCGGTTGCAGATGGATGAACTGAGGAACTTGGGACAGTATATACTCTCTCGCCTCAGCCAATGCAACCTCTTTAACTTTAGTGAACGAACAGAGCCTGTTCTGTGGTTTATAATGCTATTTTAGTTTTCTAGCTTTCTTTTGTTTTTTAATATTTAGTGTAGTCATATAAAGCTAATTTTGACTCCTGAAAATCTATAATATTCTAACACTGAAACTAAACTATTACAAAGGTCTTTCTTTTTCTGTCTCCCTCTTACCAGCTGCTCCGCGGGAGAAAGATGAGGCTTTCTACTCCCGTAAGGATTTACACCCTCGGAAACCCTGTACAGGGTCGCTATGGGTCGGAACCGACTCGACGGCACTTAACAACAACAACAACATTAATACACAGTAGTCTTGGTGTGGCACTGTAGGGTAAATCCTGGACCCTTTATTGTAAGGTCGGCAGTTCAAACCCATCAGCTGCTCCTTGGAAACTCTATACAGAGTAGCTACGAGTTAGAACCGACTCAATGGCACTTGACAACAACAGCAATGCATACACACGTGCATACACACACAACATGTTGACCACTGCAAAGGTATAACGACACACTATGTTTAACAGGCTTCACATCTGAAAGCACTGGTTGTTGTTGTTAGCTGTTGTTAAGACCCCAAGCACAATGCAACAATGCAATCAATGCCGCGACTCCTTGTGGTTCAGCCACTAACTGGTTTTGTAAAGCAGTTTGTCCAGCTTCCCTTCCTACTCTGTTTTAATCTGGAAGCACTGGGGTAACTTGCAGGCCATCCGAGCAACACATAAGTCTCCACTGGCTGGGTTTGAGATGCATTGACTGGAACTTGAACCCGCTCCAGATGATCCGTATGAAAGGCGAGCATTCTGCCACTAAACCACCAGTGTCCTATCTTGAAGACTCTAATAAGTAGCAATTTAAAAAAATCACTCACTTTTATGTGCAAAAATTCATTTTTTCTAAGATTTTCGTTAGTTGAACCCCCAAACCTTATGAAATTACTTTGGCTTTTATACCTGCGTCTAATTTGGTCTACACTGCTCACATGTAGACTCATTCTTTGCTAAATAGAAATTCATGACACAATTTCCCTGAAAATCTGTCTTAACTTTTGGAAATAAGAGACTTTTCAAGTCGCATATTTTTTCCCTGAACTTCCGTTCCTATCTAATAATAATAGAGTGCTTCATAGCATATAAATCACATTTCCGTTTAAAAGTGACCTTCTAGGTGACCTTTTTGTCTCTGCCTGTCAACGCATATTCTTTGAGTAATAATAAACTCTAGCCAGGAACGAGGATTCAAAATTAGCCTGATTCCAGGAACCGCCCTTATGAAGGCTGCGCTAGAGCTCATTTTGCAGTTAATAACTTAACAACTCTCCCTCAAAGTAGACTTGAACTGTATATGTTATCTTAAACACAGAAAAGTTGACTGATAGTTTTGAAAAGGTAGGAAAAACAACATACATATACATGTACATATGTACATAAACATGTACATAAACATATACACACCACAAACAGCTTGAGAGAATTTCCCTGAAAATGCTAATCCAAGTCCATTGGTATCATCTTCTGGCATCATTTTAAAGCACTGCTCTAGACTTTATACAGATGTGACTCTTCATTTAAAAATTTTGTTTTTGTTTTCATTCTATTCCAGTCCTTAGAAGCCATAGGGAATCAGAACCTTAACTTGTTATCCTTTTAATCCAGAATTCTTTGGATCACAGAATATTCCCATTTTAGAATATCATGCCACAAAGATTCACTTTGGCATTATGCATTTTCTAGTGAGTTGGCACCTTTCCCCTATGTATTAACACCCAGTTTACAGCATGTTGTTGTTGTTAAGTGCCACAGAGTTGGTTCAAACTCAGCAACCATATATAGAGTTTCCCAGGAACCACTGGTGGGTTTGAACCACTGATCTAACAGTTAGCATTCCAGTGCTTATCCTATAGCACCATACTAGGACTCCAACCAACACCACAGGCACTGAATTTGCTGTGGTGCTATAGGAAATACATTGGACTGCTAACCACAAGGTCAGCAGTTCAAACCCACCACCTGGTCCTCAGAAACCCTATCTGGCTGCTCTGAGTTGGAACAGACCCAAGGGCACTTAACAACAACCACACGAGAGAAGAAGGATGTAAGGCTGAACTCTTCATTGTGAACACCTGAGACACATTTTAAACCAATTTCATCATAGATTGAGAGGATTTTTGCTCCCTTCCAAGTGAATGCTTTCATTTTAAAGCACTGCTCTAGACTTTATACAGATGTGACTCTGGCAGTAACGCAGAATGAAAATGCAGCCTTCCTCCATTTGACCCATTTATATTCCCGCATATTCCACAACCAAGCCTGGCTTTTAACTGTGATCTAATTACCTCTACCTGAATATTCGTTAAGGGAGGCATAGACAGTCAGATGTGCAGTAGCCCAGAATATAGGTGGCCTCCTTACTAGGACTCCTGGTGGAGGAGCTGTGGGATAAGCACTGGACTGCTAACTACAGGGTCAGTAGTTCAAACTCACCAACTTCTCCACAAGAAGGGATGAGGCTTTTAGCTTCTGTAAAGACTTACAACCTTGGGAATCCTGTTTAGGAGTTGCCATGAGTCAGAATCTACTCAACAGCAGTGGGTTTGTTTTGGCTAGGGCTTCCCTTACTGCAGCCAGTCCCCAGATTCCAAACAAGTCCCATTCTTAATCTGTCTTTACATTAAATTCGTAGGTAAGTCTAAACAGTTCGGTATAGGTCATATCTAATATCAGTCAAATGTTTGTCTTAGTATGTAGTATATAGTAAACCTTTCTCTGCATAAAAAGCATTTCCAGATACACTATGACTTCTTTAACACAATAATGCACTAAGAAGCCCTGGTGCTGCAGTGGTTAATGTGGCATTTGGCTGCTATGGTTGCCTAGAAAAGGTTGGCACTTTGAACCCACCAGTTGTTACACAGGAGAATGATATGGCCACTGCTTCTGTATGGATTGACGGCCTTGGAAGCCATGTGAGGCAGTTCTACTCATGTTTTGATGCACTGCATAAAATAGTTCTTACTATGGTGAGCCATTGCGTAGACTTCAAAATTTTAAAATAGTAGGCTTTATGGAGGATTGGTTCCTAACTAAGGGTTGTATATAAATTGGGTTTTCATAATTCAAGGGTGCCTTACTTAAATTCTTTGAGGCAAACCTGTCAGGGAACAAAGGGATAAAGGACATGGACTGATGCATTGCCCTGGAATTACAAAATGGCAGCCCGAGCGTAAATCCTAGGGTTCACCCACTGTGGTGTTTTCCAGAATGTTCTGAGACCATAAAAACATCTATCACAGTACTGGGGAGCCAAGGTCAAGGATATGTACCAACCACACTAACATGTTACAGACACTGAGATGTTTCAAAGGGAAGAAGTCTATTTAACTATGGCTAATCCAATGTTCCCTCAAATGAGAAGTTTTTTCTCTATGATGAACCTTCATTTCTTTTCCATGTGCTAACCCCTAATTTTCTATGCAGAGTGTTCTGTGGGACCCTGATTTGAAACTCAACATTTTACAATAAGGAAACAAAATCCACAAAAATAAAGCACCAGTCCCAAGAGCTCATAGGAGGTAATCCTAAAACTGCATCCACTTAACTTTCAGTTGTTGTTATTGTTAAGTGCCATCAAGTCAGTTCTGATTCATAGTGACCCTATAAAGGGTTTCAGAGGAGTGTCTGGTGGGTTTGAACTGCTGGCCTTGTGGTTAACAGTCCAGTGTTTATTCTACAGTGCTACACCAGGACTCTGAATTTTCAGTGGATACCTTCCAATCAGATCATTTGCGTAATACCTATCCACAAGTTAGCTCATTTTTTGTGGCTTGCTCATATTCTTGTTTGAACTGACTGAGATTTATTCATGAGTATATCTGGGTCCCCACGGATTATAGCCACATAAATGCTCATAGCAAGAGTTGAAACACGAACTGCCACAAACAAGATAATGACACTTGATTATTCAACTACCACCCAGTTTTGGTATGGATATACACACTGGAAAGATGAGTGCCCAGTAGATAAAAGACTCAAACTCACATGTGTAGACCCTGTCTTTAATAAATATTCCCCTAACATCTGGTTCACTGGCCGAGTCCCTCTGGGTATCTCCAAGTGGACCTAGCATCTCATTTTCTCTCTCCCAACCTTGTAGAGGTTTGTGAAGCACGGACTATGGGTGAGGTCCTTTCTTTTCTTACTCACATCTGTGTCTAACTTTGATTTCTCTCAAATAAAAGTGAATGGGCTCACAAGTCAATTTCATTGCTCAAAGCATTGTAGAGGACTAAGATCTGGAGATACTAACTACTCTGGCATGGGAGTTGTCTGTGAGTCAAAGTTCAAAAGGAACCATTGATGGATGAGGAAGAACCATTGATGCTAAGCAGAGAGAAGCTGCCAACAATTGCTGGGCCGAAGTACTCGCCACAGTCCTAACTGCCCCTCTCAGCACCTTTCATCTCAGCTGAGCCCTTTGGATGTCTTCAATGTACTAGGTGGGAGATAGCCAGGATCTGTGAAATCTTCATTGTTGCTTTTGAAAAGAGGATCAGTTGGTGGGTTACAGTTGGATTGTGCAGCCTCACTCCCTTGTTTGTGTCAGCAACAAGCTATTCTTCTTTGTCTGTGTCTCAGAGACAAACTGCAGGCCCCAGGCCTATCAAAAACTGTGACGGGGAGCCATAAAGAACTCTGTAGAGTTTCCTTATGGAAGTGATTGTTGATCAAATCACCCTGTTTCAATACCAAAGCAAAACAACACAGATGCAAAAACCTGTATGGATTCTTAATCATCTGTGGTACTGTTTCTCTTCAACGCCAGCCCTGAATATCTGCAGGATGTGGTTTGTTTTTCCTTTCCTTTTTTTTTTTTCCTCTTTAAATCAAACTTTGGTATAGTGCTTCGCAAAATTTAATGTGCATAAGAGTCACCTTGTTAAAAAAAAAAAAAAAAAAGAATCAGATTCTTATTCAAGGGGCCTGGAGTGGAGCCTGAGATTCTTCATGATTAACGAGCTCCTCCAAATCAAACCATACCCGTTACCTTCATACTGGTTCAGATACATAGCAACCCTGTAGAACAGAGGAGAATGGTTGCTGAGGGATTTCTGAAACTGTAAATATTTACATGAGCAGAGAGACTCATCTTTCTTTGAGTTGTGGCTGGTGGGTTTGAACTGCTGATTATCAATTGCCTGCCCAATGCTTCTTAGCTCACAATACCACCACCAGGACTCCTAAAGAGCTCCCAGGGGCCACCACTCCTACAATTCCCCCATTTCTTTTTGGGATGTTTATGAGCCAATTGTTCAGCAGTAGACAGAGTGCCAAAGAGTTTCGTGAAGTTGGTATTAAAATATGGACGGTAGGAGGAATCTTACTGAAAATGATGAAATGAAAAAAGTACATTTTCCATTGAATCATTTTCTCTCATCGTCGTACTTTATGATCTTCACTTTTTTTTTTTTTTTTGTCAACTGAAAGTGAATGCTAAAGAACTCTATGGCAGGCATGTTCCAAGTGTTACCTCCCTGAACTTTCACTCTGCGCTGAAAAGGAATTTAGATCTTAAACTCCAAGGACATCTCAGAACACTTCTTCTTCACCAGTTGTTGTTGTTATGTGCCATTGGTGAAACATAAGTCTCCAGTAATTGATGGGTTATGGATTAAAATATGTCAAGAAATTTAAAGAGTATTGGAAGCACTCACTCATCTATGCCAAGGAAAAATTTAGAAGACAGCTACCTGGACAACTGATTGGAACAATGTCATATGTGTGCTTCTTCCAAAGAGAGGTGACCCAACGGAATGTGGAAATCATCGAACAATATCAGTAAACACATGCAAGTAAATTTTGGCTAAAAATAATTCAAAAATGATTGTGACAGTACATTGAAAAGAAACTGCCAGAAATTCAAGCCCGATTAAGAAGAGGATATGGAATGTAGGACATAATTAAAGACATCAAATGGAGCTTGGCTGAAAGCAGAGAATATCAGAAAGATGTCTACTTTTGTTTTATTGACTTTGCAAAGGCTTTTAACTGTGTGGATCATGAAAAGCTATGGATAACACTGCTGAGAAATGGGGAGCCCTGTACACAGGATAAGAGGCAGTTGTTAGATTAGAACAAGGGGATAGTGAACAGTTTAAAATCTGGAAAGGTAGCACCAAGGTTGTATCTTTTCACCATACTTATTCAGTCTTTATGCTGAGCAAATCATCTGAGGAACTGGATCCTTTGAAGTATGTGGCATCAGGATTGGAGGAAGACTCTTTAACAGCCTTTGATATGCATGTGACACAACCTTGTTGGCCAGAAGTGAAGAGGACTTAAAATACTTAATGATGAAGAGCCAAAACTATAGCCTTCAGTATGGACTGTATCTTAATGTAAACAAATCAAACAAACATCCTTAGAACTGGACAGTAAATAGCACCATGATAAATGGGAAAAAGATTGAAACTGTCAAAGACTTATTTTTCTTGGATCCACAATCAACATCCATGGAAACAGGAGTCAAGAAATCAAACAACGTATTGCACTAGTCAAATCTGCTGCACAAGACCTTTTTAAAATGTTGAAAAGCAAAGATGTCAATTTGAGGAGTAAAGTGCACTTGACCCAACTTATGGTATTTTCAACCATTTTATATGCATGTGAAAGGAGCTCGGTAGCGTAGTGGTTAAAAATAGGGCTGTGAACCGCAAGGTCAGCAGTTTGATACTACCAGCTACCCGGTGGGAGAAAGATGAGGCTTTCTGCTCCCCTAAAGATTTACAGCCTTGGAAACCCTGTGCAGGGTCGCTATGAGTCGGAATTGACTCCACAGCACATAACAACAACAACCATATGCATGTGAAAGTTGGACAATGAATCAGGAAGATCAGAGACGAATGGATGCATTTGAATTATGGTGATGAAGAATATTATAAGTATTAGGGACTGCCGGAAGAACAAACAAATCTGTTTAGGAAGAAGTACAGAGAGACATTCATTGGAATTCAGGATGACAAGCCTTCTTTTCTCATTCTTTGGTTTGGACATGCGACTAGGAGGGACTAGTCCCTAGAGAAGACAACATGCTTCACTAAGTTGAGGGTCAGTGAAAAACAGGAAGGTCTCCAATGAGATGGATTGACACAGTGGCAGGAGCAATGGGCTCAAACTTAACAATTTTTAACATGACTCAGAACAGGGCAGTATTTTGTTCTCTTGTGCACTGGGTTGCTATGAGTCGAAACTAACTCAAGGGCTCCTACCGACAACTACAACATGAATTGGAATCAATCAAGGACAATAGGTTTAATCCTGAAGGGATCATATCAACAGATCTTTCTACTGAGGCTCCCTGAATGGTTCTGAACCATCAACCTTTCTGTTTGCAGGTGAGTGCCTTACCTTTTTGCCACCAGTCTCCTTCATTTTGACTAATATCACTTCAATGACTCAAATACAGCATATCATTCAAGACCCACTCTTACAATGTATCTAACGATCATAGCTGGAACCAAGCTTTCACTCACAGTATTTATAGCATTTGTTTGGTAAGGTGGAGGGTCAGGGAAAAAGAGGAAGACCCCCAGTGAGATGGATTGGCCAAGTGGCAGCATCAATGGACTCAAGCATGGCAACAATAGTGAGGTTGGCCCAGGATCTGGCAGTGTTTCGTTCTGCTGTGTATAAGGTCGCTATGGGTCTGGTACCGACTCCTCGATGGCACCTAACAACAATAACAATTTATAGCATTTAGAAGTGTGGCACTGTGGGTTAATGCACCAGACTGCAAAGCCATTAGAACTGCAAAGTCGGTGGTTCAAGCTCACCATCCACTCCTCAGAAACCCTATACAGGGTCGCTATGGGTCAGAACCGACTCTACAGCACTTATCAACAAACAGCAAAAAGATTAGCTAACAAGCCCAAGTAAACCTGTGTTTTCTTGCTTACCGTAATATTTGACAATTTGTTGTTGTTGTTAAGTGCCACTGAGTCAGTTACAACTCACTGCGACCCTGTATCAGGTTCCTGAGGAGTGACTGGTGGGTTTGAACTACCAACCTTATGGTTAGCAGTCCAGTGCTTATCATACAGCACCACAGTTCTGAGGAGTAAAGAGTTTGTACTGACTCAATCACAGGCTTTGTTTACTCCCTTCGCTAATTCTAAGGAACACTGGTACTGCAGTCAGTTAAGTGCAGACAGCAGAAAGGTCTGTGGTTTGAACCCACCAGCTGCTTCACAGGAGAAAGATGTGAAAGATGGCTTCCACATAGATTTACAGCCTTAGGAACCTATGGGACAATGCTTCTCTGTCTCTAAAGTCCCTATGAATAGGAATCAGTGTGAGGGAATTGGGTTCACTAATGCTACTGATGGTTTGCTCTTGTTGAGTGCCATCGAGTGTGTTCTGACTCATAGTGACCCTGTATAGTGTTTCTGAGGAGCGGCTGTTGAGCTTGAACTGCTGACCTTGCAGTTCAAACAAACCTTGCAGCCCAGTGCAGTATCCCACAGCACCACACCAGGACTGGCTTAACCTGGTAAACACATATCATTTCTTTAATGAACTATTGAATAGGAACATTTTCTTTTGTATTATTGTAACTTGGCCCTTTGAAATTAGAACAACATTTATCTTTGATTTCCCTGACACTCTTGACAACTCTTCCGGCTGGAGGAAAAAAAAAAAAAAAAATGCAGGAATATTCCAAAAGTCCGGAAAAATCAGAAAAGCAAATGTTAGGTTAATCAACAAGTTAAATTGATTTAAGGGACCCTTTGTTTTGGTAATGATAATGACCTCAGTACTAGAAATCCTTACCATCAGTTGTTGTTGTTAAGTGTGGTCAAATCATTTCTGACTTGTGGTGACTTTGTAGGGGGTTTCCAAAGAGTGACTAGTGGGTTCTAACGGCCGATCGTGTGGTTAACAGTCCAGTGTTTATTCTACAGCGCCACATCAGGACTCCACCTAAGGATATAAAACAAATCATAAAAGGACTAGACCTAAAATTTCAAGATGTTAAAACAAGTCTATGTCTTAAGAATTGATTTTTCACTGTCTCATAAATGCAGCCTAGTTTTACATACTGAGATAGTTCCTCCATAGACAGTGATTTCATGACATCATTACTGGGTCTTCATTGAAATTTTTCCACTACAAGAATGTTAGTTTTTATGTAGAATCTATTAGAATCCATTGATGTCCTTTCTGTGATGATCTGTATGATAAATTTTTCTTTATGTTGAAATAACTGTTTTCTTCTTTCTATGTTACTGTTTTCCACAGTCTGGAGAGGATAAGCAGCTGTCATTTGTGCAGATTTATGATCTTAGAGTTTATGAAACGTGCCTTGTAAATAAAGTCATTGAAAAATCTTTGAGAAGCAGTAAAGATTTGCTCTGCTTCTTGAGGCTAAATCAAGAAACAGGAAGATTTACAACCTACTCCAGGTTAAAGCTTCTGCAATGTGTTGGTGCTCCCTTTCAATCATTCTGTAAAACTCAGGTCCAAATTCAGAAACGAATAACAAAGTTTGTCAAGACTCTTACAAGCATATTGCCACGAAGGTTGTTCTGAAACTTATTTAAGCCGCTGCCATATTTATTGCCCCACGGAAAACCTGGCATTTGTAAATATTTCTTACTTTTATGGGGTGATTATAGGGTGTTATGCCTTACACAAAATGCTCTTACAAGATTTCTTCTACTCATTGGATAATACATAAAGTGTTTGGCATCTTTAGGTTTTTTTTGGTTTTTTTTTTACCCCAAAATTCAAAAGGCCAAAATAAAATATGAAACAAATACAAAGACATCCCCAAACTAATAATAGACACAAAATGAAAGCCAGAACCCATGCTTAATATCAAAGTTGAATAAATTCACGTCAAACTGGTCAGAGATCCAGTTTTTCTGAATTAAAAGAGTGTATTCATCTGGAGTCCTGGTGTGGCGCTGCGGGTCAATGTGTCAGACTGCCAAGTCATTGGAACTGCAAGGTTGGCGGTTCAAGCTCAACAGCTACTTCTTGACAACTCTATATAGGCTCATTTGGTTGGGTCTTAACTGATTCATTGGCACTTAACAACAATAACAACAACAACATCCACCAAGAAGTTGAATTTATTTCTTTAACATTTGGCCAAAGGTTGCACACTATCAACTGAAAACAAGAACAACTGGGATTTCAATACATAGAAATCAGGCCTTTGAACCAGTCTATTGTTGTTGTTAAGTGCCATAGAGTCGGTTAGACCCATAGCGACCCTGTATAGGGTTTCCAAGGAGCAGCTGAACCACCAACCTTGCAGTTCAACCAGCTTATAGTCTGACACATTAACCCACAGAGCCACAACAGTTTAGTCTGGTTCAATTCCCTGCTAAGCATCACAAGGGATTTGCTGTAATGTAGATTCTGATTCAGTGTATCTCAGTGGAAATGCAAATTCTCAACAGAGCATTAAACCTAAAGGAAACAGTGTGGTGTGAAGCCTTGCTACAATCCTCACTACTGACCTCATCTAATAGACAGAATCTCATCTATGGGATGAGGTCAATAACAGGGTTCCTATGAGTCAGAAATGACTCCATAGCACTTAACAACAACATTAGATGGAATTTCTAAGAACACGGTATTGAAACCCAAAGAGGATCCTTCCTGAACAAACAGCATAATTAATGTCTCTAACAATGAAAGATATTCTATAATAGCATGAATCAGGTCAAAATTTATCCATAACACCTTGCAATATTAGTGGGTATTTCTTCTTAAAAAAACAAAACAAAAACACACTTATTTTGCTCAATACTAATAATTACAGAATATATTTTCTGCATGCCCTTTTCCTTTGTATCACAATTACATATTCATTTGTCATTTGTTCATGACATATTTATTGATTAGGTTTTAGCTACTGGACATTGTTAAGCCTCAGTGTAAAGAGAAAATGTGCAGTTGGGATTTGAAGTGAAATCAGCTAGGCTTAAATGAAAATTGGCCTTCAAACAGGAAGCAATGTCTTAAGGAGACAAACAAACAAAGGAAAACAGACTGTACTTAGAGTTTCTATGTGAGTAGATTTACACCTCAGCCCCTATTATTTATCTTCCCCTCCCGCTCAATTTTTTCTCATCATCTGTGTTTCTTGGAGAAATAATTTCTCAAATCCTTATATCTGTAACATATCTCCTCAATCATGTAAGATAATAATTTAAAAGAAACTGCTGATAACAAATCAAATTAGTATCTCATGTCTAGATTCCAGAGGGAAGTAGATAGTCTACTTAAATGGGGTGATTGAGGAAAGTTTAATAAAGAAACTATTTATAAAGAGGTGGGCAGGATTCACATACACACACACACACACACACAAAAACAACACAATGGCAGCAAAGGGAGGTAGAATTTTCTGGGCTCTGCAGAGAAGCCTCTCAGTGCTGATCATAGGATA
>NW_006408978.1:1243556-1249601 GCF_000296735.1 Chrysochloris asiatica
AAAAAAAAAAAAGTGTGGGGGAAGGGAGGTAGAATTTTCTGGGCTCTGCAGAGAAGCCTCTCAGTGCTGATCATAGGATAACAAACTGAAGCTGAGGAACAAGCCATCTCCATGGCTGACCCATGGCTAAGCTGAGGAAATAAATGCCTGTTTTGCTCTCCGACAGTCCCTGTGTGCTGCAAACAATTAACATGATTAGCTGCTAACCAATAGGTTGGAGGTTCAAGTCCATCCAGAGTTGTCTCAGAAGACAGGCCAATGATCTACTTCCAAAAATTCAGGCATTAAAAACTCTAGGGAACACAGTTCTAGTCTGACACACAAGATTCAGGGTCATCCCGAATCATGACCAACACCATAGCCAATGTTGATTAGCTGGTTGGTTGGTTCTTGTCCTCTGATATCCCAACAGTACTTTTTACTAACTGAGACAAGACAAAAGGCATAAGGAAGGTGTGCCCCATGAATTCAGTACTTGGGCTACTGAATGGAGAAGAGAAGAGGATACATCTGGAAGAGCTAAGACTATGCAACAAAGTTTTAAAATAATAATTGCTTTAGAACAAATTGAAAAAAAAAAAAAAAAACTTGAATTTCAGATGTAAGAGACAATTATATTTTATGATTGTCTTTAAAATTAAAAATTAGAATTATTTGTTTTAAGGGAAAGAAGTAGATACATCTAATAAAATGTCAATTAAATGAATACAAACTCAACAAGTGTATTTACCTCATTGAAAACATTTGCAAATTTGTACAACCTTTATACAAACTTTATGTACATGCTTAAACCACAAAGATCCAGCTATTCTTTATAATATGACTCTCAATTTTCCCTGGCAACTAAAGGGTCATATCACTGAAGTTTCTATACAAGTCTTACAATGCAGTAGCGGATTCCACTGTAAGAATCAAGAGATTAAAAATATTTGCTAACCGGCCTCCAATTTACATGTACTCAATGTGGTTTAAAGTAACTAAATAAAAGTATCTAAGTATAAGACATTTTATGGCTCACATGAGGAAATGATTCCAAACCACTGTTTTCTCTAACAAGGAATTCCTTCAGTGTATTTTGGAAACAATTCTATAAATGTCAGTATGTTTTATGCTAATTCTTCATATACAATGCATTAATTTTATAGGGATTTAAATCACTAGATTTTATTATTCCTTTTACATTGTATGCTTCTTTGAGAAGAAACACAACTCCTTGACTTATATTTATACAGTGTTTACACTGTCAAATGCTATAGGGCTTTTAATAATGGATCAGATTCCCTGAGAATTGAATTTGCTGATAACTTTCGTATAGGCTTCACAATTTACATCCCGTGTGAGTATGTATACCTTTGTTAGATTAATAGTTTCTTTGTGATTGAGGAATAGTTTTAGATGGTTTTTAAGGCTCTGTCTAGAGCTAATGTTCTATTATTGACTAATAACTTAGCATTTTTAAATACTTAAACACACACACAATCTCATTGAATCCTTATAACAATTTTATAGGTAGTGAACTGTTTTCTAGATGAGGAACTAAAACTTGAAGGGATTATGTAACTTGTTCACGATCCAAACAGTTTAGCTCTTCTAATTCTAAAACTATTCACTATCAAATCTGTAGTTGCAGGCAGCCAAGAAAAGTCTCTGTCATATCTTAAAGTTTCCTTAAAAATTTTAGACTCTGTATCAAAAGATTTGTCATTTAATTTTGTGCACTAAATTAAAGGAGCTCTGGTAGCATAGTGGTTATGAGTTGGGCTGCTAACCTCAAGGTCAGCAGTTCGAAGCTACCAGTAGTTACATGGGAGAAAGATAACACTTTCTGCTCCTGTAAAGGTTTATAGCCTCAGAAACCCTATACAGGGTCACTATGAGTCAGAACCGATTCTATAGCACACTACCATCACCACCACCAATGAGGGGTGGAGGAGTCCTGATGTGACGCTGTAGGTTAACACGCCAGACTGCAAAGCTGTTTGAGCTGCAAGGTGGGAGGTTCAAGCTCACCAGCTGCTCCTCGGAAACCTATACAGGTTCGCTATGGGTTGGAACCGGCTCTACAACACACAGCAACAAGAACAACCCTTCCCCCCAGAGTCCTGGTGTGGCACTATGGGCTAATGTGTCAGACTGCAAAGTCGTTTGAACTGCAAGTTCAGTGGTTCAAGCTCATCAGCTGCTCCTTGGAAACCTTATACAGGGTCTCTAAGGGTCAGAATAGACTCTATGGCACTTAACAACAACAACCCTTCTACCCAGCAAGGAGCCTTGTGACCTTTTGGGCTAGGCTTTTTTCTTACCAATGGAGTTTTCAATTTTCTTAAAACTTCTTCCTAATAAGCCCCTGTGCTCATCCTTGTTTGTCAAGAAAATTATCAAGATTACCCCTTTGAAGTCTCAAAAAACATCTGCTATAAACCTTCTGAGCTGACCTCTCTGCCTTGAATTTAATTGGCAGCAACTCCCCTCAGAGACCATTGTTTTAACTGGGTCTTATCTCTGGAATGTATTGGTAAATCCAAAAGTCATCCCTACTTAAGATTTGTTCCATTAAATCACCTTTATTAGCTTCCATCATGCTCTCAAAAACGATGGAAAGACGGACTCTTTGAGCTAGTTGCTTTTTGTGCAACACTTTTCTTGTTGTAGCTTTTTTTTTTTTTTAATACCACCTTAAGAAAGATGAGGCATTCTGCTCCCGTAAAGATTTACAGCCTCGGAAACCCTATACAGGGTCGCTATGAGTCGGAACCGACTCCACGGCACACAACAACAACAACAAGGAGTCCTAGTGTTGCTGTAAGATAAGGACTGAACTATTAACCAGAAGGTTGCTAGTTCAAACCCACAAGCCACTTCTTGGAAACTCTATACAGGGTCATTATGAGTCAGAACTGACTCAACAGCACATAACAACAATGAGACAAAGGCAAGTGTATTCCTGAAAGATCTCATCTGCAGCCATCTACTGATCACAGGGACATGTTGAAACATGGTTTGTTTGTACTAACCTCTACATGCATGCACTGAAACCCAAGTAACAATATTTTTTACTGGTGTGATGCTATAGGATAGGCACTGGACTGTGAATCACAAGGTTGGCAGTTCAAACCCACCAGCTACTCCTAGGAAACCCTATATAGGGTTGCTATGAATCTGAACCAACTTGATGGCACTTAACCAAAATAACAACATCCTCATTACACCCTCGGAAACCCTGTACAGGGTCGCTATGGGTCGGAACCGACTCGACGGCACTTAACAACAACAACAACAACATATATACGTTATGATATCTCATCGCTAAATGTGCTGTCCATCTGCCAGCTTACCATACTGCGGGAGCGTGTATGTTAGTATGATGTTGGAAGCTATGCCACTAGTATTTTAAATATCAGCAGGGTCACCCAAGGTGAACAGGTTTTAGTCGAGTTTCCAGACTACAACACACTAGGAAGAGGGAGAGGCAAACTATGTCTGAAAATCTTATGAACAGCAGCGAAGCATTGTCTGATATAGGGCCAAAAAGTGAGCCCCTCAGATTGGAACAGACTCAAAATACAAATGGGAAAGTGCTGCCTCCTCAAAGTTCATGTGTTCAGTGCCATCTAGCCAGTTCCAACTCATAGCAACCCTGTATAGGGTTTCCAAGGAACAGCTGGTGAGCTTGAACTGCCAACCTTGCAGTCAAGTGCTTATTCTATAGTGCCACACCAGGCTGCCTCCTCAAAGTAGAGTTGACCTTAATGACATGGGTGGAGTAAGCTTTTGTTGTTGCTGTTGTTGTTAAGTGCCATTGAGTCAGTTCCCACTCATAGCAACTCTGTATAGGGTTTCTGAGGAGCAGCTGGCCAGTTTGAACCACTGACATCATGCTTAGCAATCCAGTACTTCTCCTACAGCACCACAAGTTTTGTTACATTTATTTGTTGATGGGGTACAACTAAAAGGGGAAAGTTGGAAACAAAAAGGAAGGATCAGCAGTTGGAAAACATAACCTTGATGATAGAATAATGTTGAAGATCACTTGATAGAATTCTGTAAGACAATGACTTGTTAATTGAAAATGCCTCTTTTACATCAATATAAATGGCACTATACATGCAGACCTCACCAGAGGGAATACACAGTATTAAAATTGACTGCATCTATGGAAAGAGACGATGGAGAAACTTAATAACATAAGCCAAAACAAGGTCAGGGGCTGACTGTGGAACAGAAAATCAATTGCTCATATACAAGTTCAGGCTGAAGCTGAAGAAAATTGAAAAAAGTCCATGAGAGCAAAAATATGACCTCCAGATTATTCCACCTGAATACAGACACCTTTTCAAGAGCAGATTTAATGAATTAAATTATTAATGCAAATAAGCCAAAAAGCTGCATTATATGAAGGAAAACAAGACGTCAAGATTGGTGGAAGACTCATTAACAATCTGCGATACGCAGTTAACAAACCCTTGCTTGCTAAAAGTAAAGAGGATTTAAAATACTTACTGATGAAGATCAAAAACCACAGCCTTCAGTATGGATTGTATTTCAATGTTAAAAAAAAAAAAAAATCTTCACCACTGGACCAATAAACAACATTCTTATCAATGGAGAAAAGATTGAAGTTGTCAAGGACTTTATTAGTCTTGGATCAACTAACTATCAACACTCGCAGAAGCAGCAGTCAAGAGATCAGACAACATATTGCATTAGGCAAATGCGCTGCACAAGAACTTTATAAAGTGTGGAAGAGCAAAGATGGCAGCTTGAGGACTAAGGTGCACCTGACCCAAGCCATGGTGTTTTCAACAATCTCATATGCATGTGAAAGCTGGACAGTAACTAAGGAAGGCCGTAGAAAATTGATGCATATGAGTTATGATGTGTTGTTGTTGTTGTTGTTGTTAATACCATGGAGTCAATTCTGACTCATAGCGACCCTGCACAGGGTTTATGAGGCTTTAAATCTTTACAGGAGCAGAAGGCCTCATCTTTCTCCCACAGAACTGCTGGTAGTTTCAAACTGCTGACTTTGAGGTTGGCAGCCCGACTCATAACCACTACGCTACCAGAGCTCTTCAATTTGCTGTGTTGTTAAGTGTTGTTGGGTCAGTTTTAACTCACAGCAACCCTTTACAGGGTTTCTAAGGAGTGGCTGGTGGGTTTGAACCATCAACATTGAGGTTAGCAGTCCAGCGTTTATCCTACAGTGCCACACCAGGACATTTTGGTATTATGGTATAGGAGGAGAGCATTGAAAGTCTCATAGGCTGCAAAAAGAATCAACAGATCTGTGTTGGAAGAAGTACAACCAGAATGCTCCTTAGAGGCCAGGATGGCCAAACTTCGTCTCTCATACTTCAGACATATTGTCAGAGGGACCAATTGCTGTAGAAGGATATTGTGTTTGGTAAGGTGGAGGGTCAGAGAAAAAGAGGAAGACCCCCCAGAAAGATGGATTGGCAAAGTGGCAGCATCAATGGGTGCAAGCATGCCAACAATAGAGAGGTTGGCCCAGGATCCGGCAGTATTTTGTTCTGTTTTGCATAGTGTCGCTATGAATTGGTACTAACTTGATGATACTTAACAACAACAACAGACAGCATTTCAAGAACAGAATTAATGCATTAGACACTAATGGCTAAAAACCAGAGGAGTTGTGAGAGGACTTCAAGAACATCATTCATGAAAAAATCAAAAGGTCATGGAAAGACAGAGGAAGAAGAAAAGACCTAAATGTTTGTCAAAAGCGACTCTGAAACTTGTTCTTTAATGTAGAAAAGCTCAAGCAACTGGAAGAAATGATGGCATAAAGGAGCTGAACAGAAAATTTCAAAGGGAAGCTCAAGAAGATAAAGCAAATCTGATTGTAATGAAATGTGCACAGACCTTGAGTTAGAAAAGCAAAAGAGAAGAACTCACTCAGCATTTCTCAAGCTGAAAGAACTAAAGAAATATTGTAAGCATTGAGGTACAATATTGAGGTATTCTGTGTATGTCTTAACTTTACTCGCTTGAGATATCAGAAGAGGCTGTGGAACAAGAGATATC
>NW_006408978.1:1262557-1270189 GCF_000296735.1 Chrysochloris asiatica
AAAAAAAAAAAAAAAATGATGGAAGGAATACACAGAGTCACTGTACCCAAAAGAATTGGTGAATATGATCGAGAACCCATATTGTGAATGGAAGAAATCCAAACTGCACTGAAGAAACTGGTGAGAAACAAGGCTCCAGGAATTAAGGGAGTACAAATTGAAGTGTTTAAACAAAGTGATACAGCACTGGAGATGCTCACTCATCTATTCCTAGTAATTTGGAAGACAACTACAAGGCCGACTAATTGAAGTAGATCCATATATGTGTTCATTCCAAAGAGAGGTGACTGAAGAGAATGAAGAAATCGTTAAGTATCATTAATAGCACATGAAAGTAAAATTTTGCTGAAAATAATTAAAAATCATTGCAGCAGAATATCAACAAGGAGCTGCCATAAATTCAAGCCAGATTCAGACATGGGCCTAGGGGTATCACTGCTGATGTTAGATGGAGTTTAGCCAAAAGCAGAGAATACCAGAAAGGTGTTTGGTGGTGGTGGTGGTGTGCCGTGGAGTCCTTTCTGACTCATAGCGACCTTGTATGGAATTCCTGAGACTAAATCTCTATGGGAGCAGAAAGCCTTATCATTCTCCCACCGAATAGCTGGTAGTTTCAAACTGCTGACCTTGAGGTTAGCAGTCCAACTGGTAACAACTATGCTACCAGAGTGCCTTAGAACTGTGTTTACTTGTGTTTCATTGACTATGCAAAGACATTCAACTGTGTGAATCATAATGAATTAAGGACAATATTGAGAAGAATGGGTATTCCAGAACTCTTAATTGTGCTCATGAGGAACCTATACGTAGACTAAGAGGGAGTCATGAGAACAGAACAAAGGGACACTGCATGGTTTAAAATCAGGAAAGGTGTGTGCCAAGGTCGTATTATTTTACTATACCTATTAAATCTGTCTGCTGAGCAAATAATCCAAGAAACTGGATTGTATGAAGAAGAATATGGCATCAGGATTGGAGGAAGATTCATTAACAACCTGAAATATGCAGATGACACAACCTCTCTTACTGAAAGCGAAGAGGACTTGAAATACTTATTGATGAAAATCAAAGACCACAGCCTTCATTATGGATTGCAACTCAGTGACAAGAAAAAGAAAATCCTCTCCACTGGACCAATAAATTACATCATGATACATGGAGAAAAGATTGAAGTTGTCAAAGATTTCATTTGCTTGGAGCCATAATCAACAATCATGGAAGCAGCAGTCAAGAAATCAAAGATTCATTGAACAAATTTGTTGCACAGGACCTCTTGAAAGTGTTCAAGAGCAAAGATGTCAGCTTGAAGAATAAGGTGTACCTAACCCAAGCTATGACATCTTCAATAGTCTTATCTGCATGTGACTTATGGTGTTGGGGAGATTGAAAGTACCATGCACTGCCAGAACAATCAAATCCATTGCGTATGACTTAAAAAGTGTGGCCATATTACTCCGTAGAAGCTGCAATGGAGAACCTATGTCTCCAACTGTCTGGACATATTATTAGGAGGGACCAGTCTCTGGAGAAAGGCATTATGCTTGAAGAAGTGGAGGGTCAGTGAAGGAGAGGAAGTCCACAATGAGATACCGTGGCAGCAGCAATGGACTCAAACGTAGAAACAGTTGTGTGAGGATGGCATAGGGCTGGACAGTGCTTTGGTTGCACATAGGGTTGCTATGAGTAGAAACCGACTCGATGGCACGTAACAACAACAAAAGGTGCTGTCGTTTAATTAGCTCATTTCTTTTACTTGGTTCGTCAATGGTTTTCTTTATATTTTTAGAGAAAAAATCTGTTATTGATATCTTTGTCATAGTTCATATAACGTCCTTAGGCCATGATCCTATAAAGAAGTTACTGGCAGAAGAGTTTGTCCATATTTCAAACACTATTTACTGACCTACTTTTATACTTCAGGGACTCTACCTGACAGCACAATATGGCAGCTCTGAACACCAGCTAATGAGCAAAATCTTTAAGTATAGCGCTTACAACAATACATCAGTTTTTACTAAACTCTGATGGACTTCAGAGTCACCTGAAGAACTCGGTAAAAATACTGAATTCCAGGTCTGATCTTACTTCGTTTGATCAGGCCTTCTGTGAACCTTCCAGGGGATACTGCTACAGACTCAAATCTGAGGTCTTTTTTTACTACCTAAAACAATCTGAAATAAATGCAACTGAATCTGTGTCTCTCAAATCTCAATTACTCTAATAATGGTGATGATGATATTTAATGATACTTTACCAAGAGGGTCATATGAGTAGGAATCTACTAGAAAACACTTCACAACAACAACATAGAGAGTCTTTTATTAGTGTTTTCCAGAAAATAAATAATTTAATCATCATTGCCAAATTATGCTGTGGCTACTACTATGGTGGAGTCCTGGTGTGGCGCTGTAGGATAAGCACTGGACTGCAAGGTCAATTTGAACTGCAAGCTCAGTGTTTCAAATACATCAGCCGTTCCTTAGAACCCTATACAGGGTGGCTCTGAGTCAGAACCAACACTCTGACAATTAACAACAACTACTACTATTGTATGCATTTTACAGACGAAGCATCAGAAACTCAGTAAGGTGAAGCGACATGCCTGGGACATTCAGCTTGGAATACCTAGGACACCTCATTCCATGAATCACTCTGCTATTGCATCTCACCTCTACAGTTCTTCGTTTATTTTTAAAAAGGAAATAGACTTTTCAAAGTTTAAATGCATTCATTTGTAAAACAAACTGTTTATCAGTACCATAAATTGAAAATGTGTAAGAATTGAAAAGTAAATAAATAAAAGTACTAATAAAAATAAATACAATCCATGTGGTGTAATGTGTCTTTGGACTGTCTGATACTGTTTCCTGGCTCTAGGTCAGTCCTCTTTGTGTGTTTTTTCTTTAATGATTTAACTGTGTTAAAAATTTTTTTCAAAAGTATGCTAACTCCAACCTTATACTTTATTACTGTACTGTTCAATGAACTGTAAGCAGATATCTGTATTATTTAACATTGTATTTAGCTATGAAAATGACCTACACTTTGGGCAACTGTAGATCAGAGAGCTAACTGAAAAAGCTACCTACCAATCAAAATTTTAAAACATTTGCCTAACATTGGTTAACAACAACAACAAAAAGGATTGTCAACATGAGAGCAATAGGAGAAATAATAGGAAAAGTGTTTATTAATTTGACTAAAACATGTTTTAAGCTGTGCAAAATAAAGAAATAAAAGCAAATAGTCAATGAAATGAGAAAATATTTATAAAATGTATAACAGATAAAAGGAGTATTGACATGTAGTAGTAAGATAAGCACTGGACTGCTAATCACAAGGTTGGTGGTTCAAACCTACCACCCATTCCTTGAAAACCCTATACAGGGATGCTATGTGTCAGAATCAACTTAATGACACTGAGAAACAACAAAACAGATAAAATGTTAGTATTGCTTAATGGCAGGTATCACAAAGTTTAAGTATTAATACACAGAAATTGAACAAATCCAGATGTCAGCAGTCATTTTTCCCTAGATGAGGCCATGTTTTTCCCCTTTTGATCCATTTCTATATGTTTCAGCTTATTATCTGTTGTTGCTGTTGTTCGATTTCATTGACTTGGTTCTGAGTTATAGTAATCCTGTGTATAACAGAATGGAACATTGCCCATGCCTTCTCCATCCTCACATTTGCCGGTTCACTTGAGCCCATTTCTGCTGCCACTGTGCCAATCCATCTCATTGAGGGCCTTCCTCATTTTTCCTGGCCCTCCATTTTACCAAGCATATACTATTTCTATGTTGTTGTTGTTAAGTGCTGTCAAATCAGTTCAGACTCATAACAACCTAGGATTTCCAAGGAGTAGCTGAATTTGAACCACTGATCTTGCTGCTCAAATCAACCTTGAGGTCATGTGCTTATCCTATGGCTCTATAACTGGACTCCATTATCTCTATTGTTGTTGTTGTTAAGGGCCGTCTAGTGGATTCTGACCCATAACGACCCTGAAAAGGGCTTCAAAGGAGTAGCTGGTGAGCTTGAACTACCGACCTCGCAGTTCAACCAACTTTGCAGTCTGGCACATTAACCCACAGTGCCACACCTACTCTGTTAACCATTATTTAAAAGGAGGGGTTAAAATTTAAATGCATTTCTATACAGAAACCCACATAGACAAGATTTCTCAAGCAAGGTGCATACATGTTGAGTACAATCAATGTGGTTCCAGCTCATAGTCACCCTGCATAGGGTTTCCAAGGAAGAACTGGGTTTGAATTTCCAGTGCTTAGTGTACAGTGCCATATCATTTGTTCATCTACATTAAGTGGGAAAATATTAATATCATATCTATCAAGTATGATTTTTTAATCTATTAATAAAATGTCATTCTACATGAAAAACATAGAAAATACACACACATGCACAAAAAAATAGCACCCAAATTGAGAAATCAATCTTTGGCTCTCCTTATCTCACACAAACACAGCCACATGCCCACCTCACACACTTCAGTGCTCTGATAGAGCACATCCTGGTCCACTAAAACAATTGAACAGAGCAAAAAGGCCAAGCTTGAAAACTCATTTGAGTCTCCTAAAAACCCTGAGAAATTGGTTAGACTATAATCAATAGAACACTGCTTTCTAGATGAGAACACAGGTTCAACCGCTTGACCTATTAGTACGGCATTTCTCAAACTGGCTATGCATTTAGAATCATTTCCTAGGGATGAATTGGTATAGTCCAGTCTCCATCAAGGGCCAATTGATTGCGCATTTCCCAGGATAGGACCCAGGTAATGGAAGTCTTCAAAGTATCTAAAATAATCTGAATGTGCCACCAGGTTTAGAAGTAGATGCGCTCCATTTTTAACCACGATTTTCTGACTTAAATTCCTTTGTAAATTTTACTGTAACTGCACTCAAGACATTTGTCATTTAAATGTTGTTGTGTCGTTGTTAAGCGCCATCAAGTCAGTTCCAACTCATGGCTACCCTGCTTAGGGTTTCTATGAAGTGGATGGTGTGTTTGAACTGCCAACCTTGTGGTTCAAACCAATCTTGATTGAAATTGAGTTGTTGTTTTGTTGTTAAATGCCTTTGAGTCAGTTCCAACCCATAGAGACCCTGTACAGGGTTTCTAAGGAGCAGCTGGTGAGCTTGAGCTGTTGACCTTACTTTGCAGTCCAGCACATTAACCCACAGCACCACACCAGGACTCCTTAGATCGACTTCTTGTTGTGAAGTGCCATCGAGTCAATTCTGACCCATAGCGACCCTGTATAGGGTTTCTGAGGAGCAGCTGGTGAGCTTGAACCACCAACTTGGCAGTTCAAACAGCTTTGCAGTCTGGCGCATTAACCCAAAGCGCCACACCAGGACTCCTGAGATCGACTGCTTATCCTTAAGTATATTTTCTTAAAGGATATAAAACCCAGTGTGACTGTAGGATAAGCCCTGGACTACAATACTCATGTTCCACAATTCAAACCCACCAGGTACTCTCAGAAAACCTTTACACAGTCAAGATGAGTCAAAACTGACTCAATGGCACACACCAGCAACCACCAAGCATATAGTTTTGTATAAGTGCCCAATATTTTATATCTTTATTTTAAGATATTTTACCATTTCCTTGTGGGTAAAGATTTGTGATTCAATGTTTTCTTGACTCTGTATAACTGTTACCACCACTCGTCTGTCAGTTTGTCATACTGCGGTGGCTTGTGTGTTGCTGTGATTCTGCTATGCCACCAGTATTTTAAACACCAGCAAGGTCATCCATGGTGGACAGGTTTCAGCTGAGCTTCCAGAATAAGACAGAATAGGAAGAAAGACATACTACATCTGAATATTTAATCAATGAAAACTTCATGAATACCAGTGGAACACTGCCAGATTGCACCAGAATATTGAATACTTAAATATGATGAATAGCATGAAAGTGATGTCAAATACAGTGCAAGAAAATGAGCCCCTTAGGTTGGAAGGCACTGAAAATAAGACTGGGGAAGAGCTGCCTTCTCAAAGTAGAGTTGACTGTGAAGATGCAATGAGGGAAAGCTTCGGGGACCTTTATTTGCTGATGGGGCACAATTCAAAATGAGGAGAAACAGCTTTAAACATGCAATAATCAGAATATGAAATGTATGAAACATGAATCTGGGAAAATTGGAAGTTGTCAAAAATGAAATGGAATGCATAAGCTTTGATATCCTAGGCTGAAATGGACCAGGAATGGCCGTTCTAAATCTGACAATCACATGGTTTACTATGCTGGAAATGACAAATTGAACAGGAATTGCATTGCATTCATCATTAAAAGAAATTTCAAGATGTGTCTTAAAGTATAATGCTGTCTGTGATACGATAATATAAATAATAATTTAAAAATAATACGCCTACAAGGAAGATCAGTTAATATAACTATTATTCAAATTTATGTATCAACCACTAAAGCAAGTGATGATGAAATTGATGAAGTCTACCAGCTTCTTCAGTCTGAAACTGATCAAACAGGCAGTTAAGATGCATTGATAATGATTGGCAATTGGAATGCAATGGTTGGAAACAAAGAGAAGGAATCAATAGTTGGAAAATATGGCCTTGGCAATAAAAACACTGCTGAAGATCACATGATAGAATCTTGCAAGACCAATGACCTCTTCATTGGAAATACCTTTTTAAACAACATAAAAGATGACTATAAACAAGGAACTCAGCAGATGGAATACAGAGAAATATAATTGACTACATCTGTGGAAAGCAATGGTGGAAAATCTCCATTACCAGCAGCCAAAACAAGGCCAGGAACAGACTAAGAAACAGACATCAATTGCTTCTGTTCTAAATTGATGCAGACGCTGAAGAAAATTAAGACAAGTCCATGAGAGCCAAAACATATACCACCTACATTCAGAGATCATCTTAAGAAGAGATTTGATACATTAAACACAAAAACCAGAAGAGGTTTTGTATGGCATCAAGAACATCATACAGGAAGAAAGCAAGAGGTCATTAAAAAGACAAGAAAGAAGGAAAAGGCAAAAGTGAATGTCAGAAGAAACTCTAAAATTTGCTTCTAAGTGTAGAGATACTAAAGCAAATGGAAAAAACGAGAAGGCAAAATAGTTGAACAGAAAAATTCAAAGGGCAACTTGAGAAGACAAAGTCAAATATTTTAATGAATTATGAAAAAACCTGGAGTTAGAAAACCAAAAACTAAGAACATGCTCAGCAGTTCTCAAACTGAAAGAACTAAAGAAAAATTCAAGTCTTGAATAGAAATACTAAAGGATTCTATGGGCAAAATGGAGTCCTGGTGTGGTGCTGTGGGGTTAATGTGCAAGACTGCAAAGCAGTTTGAACTACAAGGTCGGTGGTTCAAGCTCACCAGTCACTCCTTGAAAACCCTATGCAGGGTTGCTATGGGTCAGAACCGACTCAATGGCACTTAACAGCAGCAATATGGGCAAATATTGAGTGATGCCAAAAGCATCAAAAAAAGATGGAAGGAATACAGAGTCACAGTTCAAAAAGAAATAAATGATCAATGTCCAATCATTTCAAGACATAGCATGTGACCTAGTGCCAGTAGTACTGACGGATGAAGTTTACAGTTCACTGAAGG
>NW_006408979.1:0-477 GCF_000296735.1 Chrysochloris asiatica
GGAACATTCTCCAGAATAGACCATATGTTAGGCCACAAAACAAAATTTCTTTACTTTACAAATATCAAAGTATTACAAAGCATCTTCTCAGAACACAATGCTATCAAATTAGAAATAAACAATTGGAAGACCAAGGAAATCAAGTCAAATACAGGGAAACTGAATAATACCCTGCTGAGAAGCAACTGGGTAGTAGAAGAAATAAAACATGAACTCACAATGTTCCTAGAAACAAATGAGAATGAAAACACAATATACCAAATTCTTTGGGACACGACGAAAGTCATGCTAGGAGGACAAGTTATTGCAATAAATGCACACATCCAAAAAGAAGAAAGAACCAAAATTAACATACTAACACAGCATCTACAACAATTAGAAACAGACCAACAGAGGGAACCTACAGCAAACAAAAGAAAAGAAATAATAAAGATTAGAGCAGAAATAAATGAGACAGAAAACAGAATAACTAAAGAA
>NW_006408979.1:4502-5514 GCF_000296735.1 Chrysochloris asiatica
TGGTCATGTCCTCTCGGGGCAACACCCCTTCCAAGATTAAGATTCAATGGGAATACACCAGCAGGCATGTGGTCTGACTGGTGACCACATTGTTCACCGATATGGGTAAGTGATAATAAAACAGCCATGAAGCTGCGAGCTAATTCCTACCACATTCAACAGACTCCTGTGAACCCGGGTGGAGACCTGGTTTGCCAGAAATATAGCAAGACATCGAGACTCCTGGGCCCAGAAGTCAGTGATATAACCACAAAGGACTAGAGTGAAGAACGAAATGTCCAGCTGATAAGAAGAGATGGCATAGTCACAAGAACACTCACAGTTGTAGATAACTTTGACCTGGCTTCAATGGCCTGATGATCAGAGCTCAACTAGAAGAAGAAAAAAGAGAAATCTGATACAATCTGATGAACTTAACCTACACCTATTGATGCAGTAGCTCAAAAGAGGGAACACGTATTTACAGCGAGGATCAGTCTTGCCCCCTCGATATATAGGGTAGAAAAGGATGGGCAACTTGGACATTGGCTACCCAAAATCGGGGTTACAAAAGCAAGAAGTAACTGGCTTAGAAGCTTTCAAGAGGGAGCCTAAATCCAGAGGGTGCGGCAGAAGGTAGTATCTCCACTGAGTAGTATCCAATCTGTTCAGGAGGGACTGATGAAAGGAGTCAGTACCTGTGGTACAATAGTGAATAATTACTATCAGGACTGATGTGAGGGTTTGAAGTGTAAAGGTAGACATTTTGTAGCAAAAGGATCTGAGTGATTGACTTTGAATTGCAGGAGCGGAGATCACTGGGACCAAGAGGGAGAAGAGTGGAGTTCAGAACCTACCCAGTGAAACAGTGATGCCAGAGATGAAGACAGAGACCATGATGTGGAGAGATAAAGTTGCTGGGGACTCTAGACCCAGAGAGGGTGAGGTGCTGTGTGCTGATGACCAGGGGGCAGGCCTTTGGTTTGTTGGTGATGCATGTAGGGGATTGTAACCATGGCAGTGAAGTGATAGT
>NW_006408979.1:6284-15155 GCF_000296735.1 Chrysochloris asiatica
AAGGCTAGATTGAGAAGACAAAATCAAGTATCATTATGAGATATTCAAATATATGGAGTTAGAAAACCAAAACAGAAGAACATATTCAGGATTACTCAAGGCTAAAGAACTGAGAAGGAGTTTAAGCCAAAATGTGCAATATTGAAAGATTTTATGGACAAAATATTGAATGAGACAAAAAGCTTCAAAGAAGATGGAAGGAATCCATACTCACTGAAAATGACTGAGTTGCAATCATTTCAGGAGGTAGTATATAATCAAAAGTCAATGGTACTAAAAGAAGTCCAAGGTACACTGAAAAAAGATATGGGAGTTAGAATGCACTTTGAAATCTTTCAACAAACTGAGGCAGCAGTAGAGGTACTCACTCATCTATGACAACAATTTAAAAGACAGCTACCTGGCTAACTTGAAAGAATCCATATTTGTGCCTATTCTAAAGAGAAGTGATCCAAAGTAATTTGGAAACCCTGAGCCAATATAGTTAATATTGCATGCAAGTAAAATGATGCTGAAAATAATTTTTAAATGACTGCAATAGTACATTGTCAGGGAACTGTCTGAGGTTCAACCCAGAATGAAAAGAGGACTTGGAACATGGGATATCATTGTTGATATCAGATAGAACTTGTTTGAAAACAGAGAATAACAGGAAGATGTCTAACTGTTTATTGACTGTGCAATGGTTCTTGACTGTGGATTCATGACAATCTATGGATAACATTGTGGATAATGGCTATCCCTGAACACGTAATTGTCCTTATAAGGAACCTATACATAGACAATGAACAGAACAAAGTGATATTGAATGTTTCAAAGTCAGGAGAATAATGTGGGTGCTGTATTATTCTATCATACATATTTAATCTGTGTGGAGTCCTGGTAGCATGGAACATTACCAGATGGGCTATGAATTACAAGGTCAGTAGTTCGAATTTACCAGGCTCTTCATGTGGGAAAATGAGGTTGTCTGCTATCTTAGGTTTCAGACACCCTATACAAGGCTGATATGAATCACAATAGACTCAGCGGCACACAACTAACATTACCATTCTATCTGAATGCTGTAAACCGGATTGTATGAAGAATGTGGCATCAAGATTGGAGGAAAACTCATTAATAACCTATAATATACACTTGATAGAACTTTGCTATCTGAAAAGTGAAGAGGACTTAAAATATTTATTGATGATGATCAAATACCACAATCTTCAAATGGGTTTTACCTTAATTCAAAGAAAACAAAAATCCTCACAACTGGATCAATAAAAAGCACAATGATAAATGAAGAAAAATTTGAATTGTCAAAGACTTCATTTTATTTAAATCTACTACCAACAGTCATGAAAGCAGTTTTCATGAAATCATTCTACATACTGCATTAGACAAATCTTTTCACAAGACCTCTTCAAAGTGTTCAAGAGCAGAGATGTCCATTTGAGCACAAAGGTGTGCCTGACCTAAGCCATGGGTTTTCGATAATGTCATATGCTTGCTAATGTTGGACAGTGAATAAGGAATACTGTAGGAGAATTGATGTATTTTAGTTATGGTGTTGGAAAACACTATTAAAAATACCATGGATTGCCAGAAAAACAAATACATCTGTGCTGGAAGAAGTATAGCCGAAATGCTCCTTAGAAGCCAGGATGGCTAGAACTGTCTCACATATTTTGAATGTATTATCAGAAAGGACCAGTCCCTGGAGAAATACATCACTCTTAGTAACATGAAATAGATTGTCATACTGGTATCAGCAGTGGGTTCAAGCATAACAACAATTGTGAGAATGGCATATGACAGGGCAGTGTTTCATTTTGTTGTGCATAGGGTGGCTTGGAGTAAGAACTAACTCAAGGGCACCTATCAAAACAATAGTGAGACTAAGGGAAGTATGTTATGGAGGTTACTTGTCTGTATCTATTCAGTAATCATGTTGTTGTTGTTGTTAGGTGCCATCGAGTTGGTACCCACCCTTAGAGACCTTATGTACAGACGAACGAAACACTGCCTGACCCTGGGCCAACCTCATTACTGTTGCCAAGCTTGAGTCCATCAATGCTGCCACTTGGCCAATCCATCTCGCTGGAGGTCTTCCTCTTTTTCTCTGACCCTCCACCTTATCAAACATGATATCCTTCTCCAGTGACTGGTCCCTCCTGAAAATATGTCCAAAATACGAGAGATGAAGTTTGGCCATTTTGGCCCCCAAGGAGCACTTTGGCTGCATTTCTTCCAAAACGCATCTATTGGTTCTTTTGGCAGCCTATGACACTGTCAATATTCTCCTACAACGCCATAACTCAAAAGCATCAATTCTTCAACGGTCTTCCTTATTCACTGTGCAGCTTTCAAATGCATATGAGGTTATTGGAATACCATGGCTTGGGTCAGGCGCACCTTAGCCTTCAAGCTGAGGTCTTTGCTCTTAAACACTTGAAAAAGGTCTTGTGCAGCAGATTTGCCTAATGCAATACATAGTTTCATTTCTTGACTGATGCTTCCATGAGTGTTGATAGTTGATCCAAGAAGAATGAAGTCCTTGACAACTTCAATCCTTTCTCCATTAATAAGAATGCTGTTTATTGGTCCAGTGATGAGGATTTTTGTTGTATTTACATTGTGATGTAACCAGTACTGAAAGCTGTGCTTTTTGATCTTCATCAGTAAATGTTTCAAGGCCTCTTCACTTTCAGCAAGCAAGGTTGTATCATCTGCATATCACAGGTTGTCAATGAGTATTCCTCCAATCCTGATGACACATTTTTCTTTATATAACCCATCTTCTCGGATTATTTGCTCAGCACACAGGTTGAATAAGTATGGTGAAAGAATACAATCTTGTTGCACACTTTTTAAAAATTTTAAACATTCAGTGTTCCCCTGTTCTCTTCGAAGAACTGCTTCTTGGTCCAGATTCCTCATGAGCACAATTTAATGTTCTGGAATACTCACACTTCATAATGTTGTCAATAGCTTGTCATGATCTACACAATGAAAAGCTTTGTGTAGTCAATAAAGCACAGGTACACATCTTTCTGATATTCTCTGATTTCAGCCAAGATCCATCGGACATAAGCAATGATATCACTCGTTCCACAGCCTCTTCTGAATCCAGCTTGAACTTCTGGAAGTTCTCTGTCAATGTATGATTGTAGCTATTTCTGTAATGTTTTATTTGTAAAAATCTGTGCATGTGTGAACTGGAAGCCTAGAAGCAAAACCATTTTATTTCTACTTGTATGGTGATATTTAAAATCTTGTATATCCATGGTTTTTAGAGTCTTGATGTGGTTCTGTAGGATAAGCCCTAGACTGCAAGGTTGATTTGAACCATAATGTTGGTGGTTCAAATGCACCTGCTGTTCCTGGGAAGTCCAATATAAGGTCACTATGGTTGAGAACTGACTGATATAAGTAACATGAATATTGTTAAATGCTAAGGCTCTTGAACTAAGCACTAACACTTAAATATAGATTAATACCTCCTCTAATATTTAATTATTTGTTTGAAATTAATGATTGACACAAATGTATGTATAAGAATTAAAGAAGGTTAGTTGATTAAAATAACCTATTTAGTTCATTATCATTTTAATTTATCACAAATTCCAAATATAAGTCAAATAACATGTCTATAAAATATTAAAAATAATACATTTTCTAGATAAGAATAATAGGAAAAATATTTCTACTTTTATTTACATGAATTTATCTAGTAAATATTTGACACTCAGTTATTATTATTATTATTACAAAATGCATTTTTAAGTAAAGAGATAATTTTGCATATGTTATATATTTGTGATTTTCAACTCATTAAAAAACATGAATGGAGGCATTTTTATTGACTACATTTATACATGAATTGAAGAATAAGAAATGTAATCAATAAATGTCATTGTTAATTGCTGTTGAGTTGGTTCTGAGTCATAACCACCCTGTACTGGGTTTCCAAGAAGCAGCTCATGTATTTAAAGCACCAACATTTCAGTTCAAACCAAACATGTGGTTGAGTGTTTATCCTACAGTGCCACACCAAAACTCTACACTTAGTAAATAAAATGGATAAAAGAAAGAGGTTATTTTGCATCCCATTAATTGGTTTCAATATAATTCTTACTGTTATGTAAGCACATTCTGTTTATTAGTTTATTTGTTTACGTGTGCTGTAGATGTCTCTTATTCTGTAGCATATAGACGCCATGAAGATAAGGAATCACTTTGTTCATAGTTGTTTACCCTGAACCTATATCACCAAATATGTTGTTGTTGGGTATCACTGAGTTGGTTCCAACCCATAGCGACCGTATGTACAACAAAAGGAAACAGTGCCTGGATCAGTGTCTTCCTCACAGTTGCTATATTTGAGCCCAGTGTTGCAGCTACTTTGTCAATTTATTTTCTTGAAGGCCTTACTCTTTTCAGAAAGGTGACGATCTACCAAGCATGATATCCTGCTTCGGGGACTGATCTCTTCTGATAACATGTCCAAAGTACGTTAAATGTAATTTCACCATCCTTGCTTCTAAGTAACATTCTGGCTATACTGCATACAAGACAAATATGTTCGCTCTTTTGGCAGTCCATGATATTTTCAATATTCTGTGCCAGCACCATAATTCAAGTTTATAAATTATTTTCTGGTATTCCTAATCCAGTGTCCAATTTTCACGGGCATATGAAGTAACTGAGAATACCCTTCCATGGTTAATGAGTATCTTAGTCCTTAAAGTTTAATTTTTGTTCAATTGCACTTTAAAGATGTATTTTGCTGCAGAATTGTCCTATGCAATACGTTGCTTGGTTTACTGAATGCTGCTTCCATGAGTATTCATTGTGGATCTAAATAAAATGAAATGCTTTACAGGTTCAATATTTTCTTTTTTCATCATGATATTATCTATTAATCAGATTGTGAGGATTTTTTATGAGGTTGTAATCCACACTGAAGACTCTAGTCTCTGTCATCATTAAATGTTTTACAATTCTAGCAATCAAGTTGGTATCTTTTGCATATCACATGTTGTTAATGAGCCTTCCTCCAATTGATGCCCCATTCTATATCTATATACTCTGGTATCTAGGATTATGTACTCAGAAAGCAAATTGAAAAGTACAGTGAAGGAACACAACCATGATGTCCACCTTTCATTATTTCAACTTATGCAGTATCCTTTTTTTCTGTTTGAAATATCACCTCTTGATCAAACCATTTCATTTGGGATCTTCGTCTCTATCACTTTCCACATATGACATCTTTCTTCATGGAATGATACCTTCTGATAACATGTCTGAAGCATGAAAGTTGAAGTTTCACCACTTATGCTTCGAAGGGGCATTCTGATTATGCTTCTTCCCAAACAGATTTGTTTCTTTTTCTGGCAGTCAAGGATAATTTATGTATTCTTCAACAACACCATAATCCAAATTAATCTATTTGTGTACAGTCTTACTTACTCATTGTGCAACTTTTGCATGAATATAAGGTGATTGAAAATACCATAGCCTGGATCAGGTGCACCTTAGTCCTCTAACTGATATCTGTGCTCTTTAATATTTCAAAGTGGTCTTGTGCAACAGATTTGTCTAATGCAATATGTCTTTAATTCCTTGACTGCTGCTTCTAAAGGCATTGATTGTGGATCCAAGCAAAATGCAATCTTTGACAACTTCAGCCTTTTCTCTATTCATCATGCTATTTATTGGTCCATTTATGAGAATTTGCATTTTTTTATCTTGAAGTATAATCAGTACTCAAGCCTGAAATCTTTTATCTTCATCACTAAGTATCCATCAATATTGCAGTTGTTGTTTTGTTAAGTGCCATCGAGTATGTGCTCATAATGACCCTGTAGGGTTTCCAAAGAATGTCTGTTAAATTTGAACTGCCAATGTTGTGGTTCAAACCTACTCACAGTCCAGTGCTTTATCCCACAGTGCCACACCAGGACTCCTATAATGCACTAGAGACTAGAAATTTTCTTCAGCTTTTCATTCTGAGAAATGTTGAGTGTGTTCTTCCCTGTCGGTTGTTTTGACTCCAGGTATTTGCACATTTCATCATAATATTTTGTTTCATCAACTTCCCTTTCAAAACTTGTTCAGTTCTTTCACTCCATCAGTTCTTCCATCAACTTAAGATATACTGCATTCAAGAGTGAATTTCATACTCCTCTGACATTCATTTTGGTCCTTCTTTGTTATCATTTTAATGGCCTTCCTACATTTTTTGCTTTGTTTATTAATGAATGCTTGTATCTGTTTTTCTCCATCCACGTCCTTAAGATCAACTCTTGCTTTACAAGGCAGCCCTTCCTCAGTGATATATTGAGTGCCTTCTAACTAGAGGGACTCATGTTCAGTTGTCATTCATAAGATTTTTAGTAGCTCATCCCTGTTGTACCACTGTAGGGTAAGCACTAGATCTCAAGGTCCATTTGAACATTAATGCTGTCATTGTTGTTGTTAGGTGCTATTGAGTTAATACTGACTCATAGCAACCCTATGTGCAGTAGAATGAAACACTGCCTGATCCTGGGCAAACCTCACAATCAATGCTATATTTGAGCCTAATGATGCTTCCACTTAGCCAATCCATCTCGCTGGGGATCTTCCTCTTGTTCTCTGACCCTCTACCGTACCAAACATGATATCCTTCTCCAGTGACTGGTCCCTCCTAATAATATGTCCAAAGTATGAAAGATAAAGTCTGGCCATCCTGGGTCCTAAGATGCATTCTGGCTGTACTTCCAACACAGATCTATTTGTTCTTTTGTCCACGGTACTTTCAATATTCTCCTCCAACTCCATAACTCAAGTACATCAATTGTACAAGAGTCTTTCTTATTCACTATCCAACTTTCACATGCATATGAGGCTATTGAAAATACCATGGGTTGGGTCAGGCTCACCTTAGTATCAAACTGACATTTTGCTCTTGTGCAGAATATTTGCCTAATGCAATATGTCATTTGATTGCTGCTTCTATGAGTGATAATGGTCGATCTGAGCAAAATGAAGTGTTTGACCACTTCAATCTTTTCTCCATTGATAAGAATGTTGTTTATTGGTCCATTGGTGAGGATTTTTGTTTTCTTTACATTGAGATGCAACTCATACCTAAGGCTGTAGTCTTTAATCTTCATCAGTAAGTATTTTTTATTTTCAGCAGGCAAGGTTGTATCATGTGCATATTGCAGGTTTAAATGAGTCTTCCTCCAATCTTAAAGCCATGTTTTTCTTCATATTATCTAGTTTTTCAAATTATTTGCTCAGTTTCAGGTTGAAAAAGTATGGTGAAAGAATACAACCCTGGTGGATACCTATTTGATTTTAACCATTTAGTGTTCCTTTGTTCTGTTAGAACAACTGCTTCTTGGTCTATATACATGTTCCATATGAGCACAATTTAGTGCTCTGGAATACTCATATTTCACAGTGTTCAGTGGTTCAAGGTCACTAGACACTCCTCAGAAACCCTATACAGTGTTGCTATGAGGTGAAACCACTTGATAGAACTTAAAAACAACATCAACCCAGAACACTGAGGAGACAAGCATGATCATTTATCTGAAGAATCTTTCATTCCAATTGTAATTTTGAGCAACTGCATGCATAAACAAAAGTCTTAGTCACCAAATTGTAACAACTGACACTTGCTCACTATATCAAACATCTTTATCATTACCTTGTCTGGTTCTGGTCAACTGAGTCCTAGCCATACAATCTAGGTCAAATGGGTACCAGCAACAAGTTTGGGAGTTCACACAAACTTCCCTGCACTTTACACCAGCAGTCCAATCTCTCAGGGGCTAGCTCAGTGCCTGTGGTCTCAGGAGTTCACAAAAATTCCTAAACCTCAGCAATGATAGTCTTCCCTTTCCTCTTATCTCAAGTTCAATAGGTGCCAATAGAGCATGTAGAAATTCACCCAGTGTCTTCATTGCTGCATTCCCCCTAATCCCACTCAAATGTAAACTCAGGTAGTCACCAACAAGCATACTGCTCACTAGTTCCCTTTATCTTTCAGTTCTAGACAGGGATTTTCTGTGATGGGTCTGCTTTCCTTGCCTTGTTGCCTCCAAAACTCAAAACTCAAAACTCAAAACTCAAAACTCAAAACTCAAAACTCAAAACTGTCTGCTTTTTCCTCTGCTTCAATCTCCTGTTATCCAGAAATTCTGGAACCATCTGCATGTGTTTTCAAGTGCAAATGTACCAACTCTGGCTGTTCTGGGTTGGGCTCTGGATTCAACCTAAGTCCTCATACTCTACAAAGGCTTAAAGCAAGAAGCCTATTTTTCCCAGGCAAATTCTAACTCCCCTTTAAGCAAATCCAATTAACTATAGGCTGAAGGAAGGTTTGCCAGCTTTTTGTAATCATAATTCCTAATATTCCTACCACATATGTATGTCTATTTTATAATAATAGCTAAGAGAAACCAATATTGAAAAGCCAGTCAAACACACAAACCTTTTAAAAACATTCAAGCTCACTCTTTCCCTCTACCTTATAATAACCCTTTTCATGTGATTATGATCTTGGGCCTCTGACAATGTGATTCAAGTAGGCCCAGGGCCTGTATCAGTCATCCTTTTTAGCTAGCATATCATCTCCTCCAGATAATTTGAAAAGCTGCTGCTCTCTCCTCAACTAAAATATTTTATCTCAGGCCTCTTTTTTTTCTTTATTTTACAAAACTTCGTCATTTCATAGATCTGGAGCCATTGCCATGAACCCTATTCACAGCACCAACTGCTTAAAACAAGGGGGACCATGTCTGACTTCCTCTGACTCCACAAGAGGGAAAGAGGACCACCCTCAAAATCAGCCCAAGGTCAATTCCTAAGGAGTGGAGGTCAGACATG